>NC_016506.1:426528-530675 GCF_000243375.1 Torulaspora delbrueckii | reverse complement strand
CTATCATGCGAAGAGATCATTAATGAGATGGAGAAAGAGCAGGATGCTATGGTTGTAAGGTTGCTTCGAGAGTTGGAAAAGGTTAAGGAGGAGAATGTGCATTTGAGAAAGCAGTTGGCAATGACTCACTCTAGAGATAACAGTGACAGAGAGCTAAATGGAGAAGAATATGAATCAAATTACCATTATAGCCTTGTAGAGTACCCCTCCACGCCGAACACTTCTCTTGTATCGAGAGCAAGGAGACCCAGTTCCATGAGTCAATCACTATCATTAGAGACTCCTGCTCAATCGATGCATAAAAAGAGGGGATCATCTGTGGTGGGTCCAAGTGGTGCATCTGCTACGATCTTGCTGAATGATGAGAGGCACAGTGTTACAGATGTTGATCCAAGGTTGGCAGTCCCCCGTGGATGGTCAATGTCGGATGAAGTTCCCAAACGTAGGGTTGAAGTGGGTGACGGGACTAGAAGATTACAAGAATATAGGTTGAAATGATCGTTATTAGGTGCGTTACTTCTCATTCGTTAGCATAATTTAGCATTAGTCAGTTACAGGGCAATTACATACAATCAAGATAGTTTAAGGATAAAGCAGTTTTTTTTTTAGGTTTACTTAATGTTTAGTTTAGCTCATGGTATTAAAGAGATAAGGTCGAGAAGACAGATAAAGACAAATAATCTTGATATACAATTTTACACAGTTGATAAGTCTGGCCATTGGATATTTCTAATTTAGTGGAGAGAAGAAGGTGAGTTATCAGCAAAGGGTGACTTGTTTGGATCTGATTTAGATATTATAATGATATGAAACATGTCGCAAGAGAAAAGCTCTTCAATGAGCGTCTTATAATTCCACTCCAGAAGTTTGTATCCTTAGTAGTCTGAACTACATACTAATTAATAAAAATACGTAGTTCCATGTTTCAGATTTTCAATACTATACATTTGAAACAAGGCGATTAAGCTAGCGATGCCCTAGAGTTGAGTGCATATTAAAGAGAGCTGTAGTAATTCTAATAACGGCCAATCCACGTAAGTTACCATTTGAGGTGATTGCAATTTTGCGGACTGGTTTCAAAGGGTAGGAAGGTTCAACGGACTCTTGGGGCATACACATAATTCAAATATCTCGATGAAATGTAACAAGGCAACAACGCCAATCTATTGACTATGATTCGGCTCTTTATGGATCCGCCAATGGTGGTAATAATGGTGATACGTTTGGTGATGAGACAGAATAGGCCAGTGATGGAAATTTTGGTGACAGCTCAATTATAAATACGCGATCTCATCGTTATTGAGATGGATAATCATGCGATTGATCGATCACCAAGCAAACACTTTCGTTTTATCACTCCTTCGATATGCTGGTGAGGTCTTTAGCCTGTCTTTCGTTCATTTTATCGGTAGTATCTGCGTATCCGCCAACCACGACAATCAGTCTAACGGTCACTGATACATCCTATTACTGTCCCTGTTCATCTGAGACAGCATCTGCTTCATGCACGGAATGTACTGTTTCCACCTCTGAAAGTTCATCCGTTACTACCACTTCCACGTCTCAGGAATGCACCGAATGCAAAACCTCTACTGAGACTAGGTGCACTGAGTGTATTAAATCTGAGAGCGAGACAAGTAGCTTCACTCATGGAAGCTCATCGACAACAACATCGACTATATGCACAGAATGTACGAAATCTGAGAGCAAGCCGTCAAGTAGTACTACAAGCTCGAGTACAACCAAGAGTTCTTCGACCATCTCGACAAGTGAAGGTACAAGTAGTGCCAGTACGTTCGAGAGCTCACCCACTCCAAGCTCTACCACTAGCGAAACTACGTCCGAAAGTTTATCGACAACCTCCAGCACTAGCTATTCTACGTCGCATAAGCCATCTACGACTTCTAGCTTCAGTGGATCTACATCATATGGGCCTTCTTCATCTTATAGCACCAGTGAAATTTCATCTCCGAGTTCATTGACTACTTCAAGCAGTAGTGGATCCACAACTCACAGCTCGTCCAGCATCAGTGAGACTACTTCGAGCAGCGGATCTACATTTAAAAGTTCATCCTCGTTTTCAAGCAGCAGTACCTCCAGTACCAGTGAGACAGCACCTCCCATTTCTTCTACTACTCTCACTATTGAATCAACTTCTCAAAGCTCCTCTGCGATATCTAGCACTACTGAGAGCTCAACTCAGAGTTCAGCGACTTCCAGTACCAGTGAAAGTACACCTTCAGGTTCTTCCGTGATTTCCAGCACTAGTTATACCTCATCACATGGTTCATCTTCAACTTCGACCAGTGCAACTCCAAGTTCGTCGGCTCAAAGCTCATCCATCGCCGGGATAACTTCTTCCGAATGTACGACTTGCCGAGAAGTATCCACTCCTGTGATCACTTCTGAAACATCTACTGTATCCAGCACTACCACTGAAACTACCTGCCCCACTTGTTCCACAATTCCGAGCTACACTACTGGAGTTTGCAGTGACTATACCACAACTGTAACAAAAGAGCAGTCCTCACTCGTAACAGTAACAGAGACTCTCGTTCCTGGTTCACAAAACACTGTCACCAAGACCGAGATTACGACGTACACGGCTGAAGTCAATCGAAGTGGTAGCACCTGCCAGGTGATCACAGTCACGGAGAGCTTGACAGTCACAGAGACCAGTACAGCTACAGTTTCAAACACAGGGTGCAACGCAGCGAGTGTTATAACCTCGACAGAGAGTTGTCAGAATCCAGTTACGACACGCACAGATATCACTACATCAACTATCATCATCAGCTCCACAACCGTTGTACCCATCGAATCAACTGTGGTCAAAGAGATATGCACTGAAACTGCATCAACCTTAGTTTCGTTCGTTACAACGGAAACACCAGTCTTCCCAACTACAATAGACTTTACCAATGTCGTTTTGACCACTTCGGACGTTCTAATCACTAAAACGACTCAGTCCTTTATCACAGTAGTTCAAAGTCTCACGACCAATATTCAAATCACCTCTGCTGGTCCAACTCCAAATGTATCCTCCTCTACTCTCGCAGCCTCAGGCTCCCTTCCCAGCACTGTACCAACCATAACTTACGCTGGAGAAGCTATCAGCAACAAGCTTTCGTTCATGATTCTACTACCTCTATTTCTGCTGTTCTAGTCTCGCTGCGAGCTACATAGACCCATATACTACACCAATACATCAAGGACTGTCCATTGCTCCTCACTACAAAGCTCAACTCATCGCGATCAAAGTCCAATCGACCAAACCAATGGTCAATCCCATCTTGAGATGCCCAGGCCACGCAGAAAGCGCCGCAGTATGAGTTTCTCGTTTTTTTTTTTTTCTATCTCATTGAAAATTTTTCAAATTTCAGCTCATCTCATCGCTTTTAAAAGTAGTTGAAAGTTGTTCCTTCACCTTTAACAATTGTACTTGTCACTGAAATTGATACCAATCACAGCATCAATACTGCAAGAATGGCAAAGTCTACTACTAAGAAAGATACCAAGAAGGCTGTCCAGCCAAAGAAGGAAGAAAAGAAAGCTGTGAAGCCAGTTGAGTCCTCTGATTCTTCTGACAGCGATTCTTCTTCATCTGATAGTGATTCTTCTTCATCATCTTCATCTTCTTCATCTTCATCATCTTCTTCTTCTGACAGCGAATCTTCGTCTTCTGACAGTGAATCTAGCTCATCTAACGAAGAAGAGGAGAAGAAAGAGACTAAGAAAGAGACCAAGAAGGAAGCTAAGAAGGAAGCTTCTTCATCTTCTAGCAGCTCTTCTTCATCATCTTCTAGTGACTCTGATTCTTCTTCTGATGAAGAAGCTGAAGAGAAGGTTGAAGAAAAGGCTGAAAAAACCTCTTCCAGCTCTTCTGACTCAAGTGACGACGATTCCTCCGACTCTTCTTCCAGCTCATCTAACGACGAAGAAGAAGAAGAAGAAGAGAAGAAATCTAGCAAGCGTAAGGCCGATGATTCTGAAGAGAGTGAATCTGACTCCAAGAAGCAAAAGGTTGAATTGAGCGGTGAGCCAGCTACTATCTTCGTCGGTAGACTTTCATGGTCCATCGATGACGAATGGTTGAAGAATGAATTTGACCACATTGGTGGTGTTGTCAGCGCAAGAGTCATCTACGAGAGAGGAACCGACAGATCTCGTGGTTACGGTTACGTTGATTTCGAAGACAAATCATACGCTGAAAAGGCCGTTAAGGAAATGCACGGTAAAGAGATCGATGGTAGACCAATCAACTGTGACTTATCTACGAGTAAGCCAGCTGGTAACCCAAGAGATGACCGTGCCAAGAAATTCGGTGACCTTCCATCTGAACCATCCGAGACTTTGTTCTTAGGTAACTTGTCCTTCAACGCCGACAGAGACAACATTTACGAGATGTTCAGCAAATTCGGTGAAATTGTCTCTGTTCGTATCCCAACCCACCCAGAGACCGAACAACCAAAGGGTTTCGGTTATGTGCAATATGGTAACGTTGATGATGCCAAGAAGGCTCTAGATGCTCTACAAGGTGAATACATCGATAACAGACCAGTCAGACTAGACTACTCTACTCCAAGACCAAACAACGACAACGGTAGCAGAGGCGGTAGAGGTGGTGGCTTCAGAGGTGGCAGAGGCGGCAGAGGTGGTGACAGAGGTGGCAGAGGTGGCAACAGAGGTGGAAGAGGCGGTAGCTTCAGACCTTCTGGTTCCGGTGCCAACACTGCTCCATTAGGTAGAGGTAGAGACACTGCCTCTTTCCAAGGTCAAAAGAAGACCTTCGATTAATCTATCCATCCTGCAACCTTACAACTTCTGTAAACTAGTCATTTACTCTCATCTTATTTACATCATTATCTAGCAAGTCTACTGTATATTAAGAAATAATTGATGGCCATAAAGCTCGAACACTTAAAAGGAATCATAAGTAGAAAAATACGCCAAAACCGATGGTCATAACGACAGGAGTCCACTAGCCATCAGGATCCCACGTTCAATAGCTTCAAATCTCGAGACGACAAGAATTCGTGACGCTGACGCCTCTTTTTACCCGAACTGTTCGATAGGTGCCAACTTTGCCAAGAAAATTAATAAGACAATAAAGTTTAATCAAAGACTACCGGTAAATGGACCTCCATTGTCGGTAAAACCGGGGAAGCCCAGTCTGGAGTCGCGTTCACTGCTATTGGTTAAATTACTATTGAAAGTTTGCCGTTAGTGGTTGTTTTTTTGAGTAAGATTGCAGTTGTGAGAGGTTTTGCCAGGGTTGAAGTTCTTGCAGGGGAAGATCGTTTGTTGTTTGAGCCAAGGAGAGGAGTATGTCACTTCTGAGCGTTTTCAAGAAGGAGCGTGATTCACTGATTCCTCGAAGGAAGAGTCATGGTGCGGCAACAGGTAGCAGTAGTGGATTGCTTAACAATAACGTGGTACGACAACTGATCATCGAGTTGAAGGAGCCTCATAGGATATGGAAACCTGACGAATATGTGGTTGGGGAAGCTATTTTGGTTTTGAAGAAGGATACTACGAATTTAGCCCTGAGATTGAGAATGGTGAGTGAAATTAGGGTGAAAACTAGCGGTAGTACCACAGTGAAGAAGAGCAGAGGCGAGAGGTTGTTTGAAAGATCTACTCTCTTGTATGGCGAAGATTATTCGGAAGACCAGGATAAGGATAAGGGTAAGATTACGAATGGTCTAACGAAAGGTGAACATAGGTTCCCATTTAGGATGAAAGTTCGCTCTGGTAGAAAAGTTTTCAGTTCACTAGAGTTCGAAAGAGGTTCTATTCGCCATTATTTACAGTGTCAGGTTGAAAATATGGGCCCCAAGCAGGAAGAAAAACCTGTTTCATGTTGTGAGCAGGCTTTCTTTGTTATAGTACCGGTAGATGTAGCTACGCTGCCGAAACAGAAAACAAGAAGAGTCGTCTTACAGTCTGCTTCGACTGTACGGCAAGTCCCCAAGGGTCTCGGGGACGGATCATCATCTTTTCTCACTAGAACTACGAATAAATCGTCTAACTCAAACTCTTCAAGTGGTTCCAATTCTGAGCTCAACGCAGTAGACAAGACCGTCACCATCTCGGTCAATATATCACATTCAGGTTACTCAATCGGGGAGATAATACCGATAAATGTGTCTGTTCAGCATTATAAGAGTTTTTGTCATCCAGCTGGTCTGATTGTTACTCTGAGTCGAATATGTAGGGTTGGCAGTGGTGGTAAGGACGAGCCCATGGAGACTTTTAGAAAAGATATTTGTCAAAGTGTTTCACCACTTTATGTCGATCCAACAACTTTCCATAGCAACTCTACGGTGTATTTGAAGGTACCAATCGACGCTTTTTCCACATTCACTAGTCTATCCAAATACTTTACTTTCCAATACTACGTTGAGGTTGTGGTCAACCTTTCTCAAAAAAATATAGTCTTCACAGAGTCGAATAGGGCAATTGGAGTCCCAAGTGATACCGCTCTCAGCTCGAGTGAACCGGGCAAGACCAATATCGAGGGAAATATAAATCAAATACAAAGGAAATTTTTAAACATGGTAGGCAACGATGCTTCAGTAGCCGATGACAACGACATAGAGTCGAATATTTTTTACAGGGATATGGTCAACGTACAGAAGCTCAAGAGGCAGAATAACGTCACAGGAATGTCAGTCGAGACGATTATCGGCACCACAAGGTCACAAAGCAAATGTCAAACGATTGAAGTCGAACAAACTGCACAAGTCATTAACGAACTACCAGAGTCACCACTGACTCCAATTACACCTTCTGCAAAAAGTGTTATCAATGACTGGCTCATGCCCGCTTATGCGGATGTAAACTATCCACCGGTGCCCCAGTACACTCCCAACAGTGAAGTTCACATTATAGAGGACAAGAAAGAGCTGGAACATTCGAGACTGAAGCAACTGGAGAGTGACCCACCTACCGATTATTGAACATAGGATCTAAATATTTCATGATAAACATTTAACGAACTGACGATTATGTTATTAATTTTCTCTTATTAGCTACACCACTGACAGTAGTAGTACTCATAATGAAGCTCAGGGTCGGAGTAATCAGACTCAGGTAGCTCGTGAAGTCTGATTACTTGAAGCTTCGAGATGAGCTTAGTGAAAAATCATCAGTAACGATTATGTGCAATTCTTAAGCTTAGCTGTAAATCTCATGATGACTAGTTAAATCCCCAGCTGTTTGACTATTAAGCGCTCACTGAAAGCAATCACACTCTCAAATGAACGTTCAAGATAGGAGAAGACTATTGGGGCCCGCAAATGCCAGACCCATTGCGTTTAGTGCAGAAAAACCAGTTGTAGAAGAACCGGAGAAAGACCAGGACAAACAGGAGAGTATTTCGCTGCGTAAAGGATTGATAGAGAATAGCAATGGATCATCTTTAATCGAGGTAAGCAGTAAAGACCGTCAGTTTTCGTTGATGGCATCCGTATATGGACCTAGAGCTCTTCGAGGTTCGTTCACATCGATGGCCTCCATATCGATACAGCTGCAAAACGGATCTCAGGAAAAGTATGGTCCAACTCAGCTGAGGGAAGTGGCAACTTTCCTGACGAGTGTGTTCAACGCTGTGGTCAACAGATCAAGATATCCAAAATCTGGAATAGACATTTTCGTTTACCTAACGTACGATCGGGATTTAAGCCAATCGAGTTCCTCAAATATATCAGCTCTTATTCCGCACTGTATCACTGGGATAACATTGGCACTGGCAGACGCTGGGATTGAGATCCTGGATTTGGCAAGTGGAGGATATCATAACGGAAATGTCTTTTCGTTCATAAAGAACGGTGATGAGATTACAGGATTCTGGAAAGATGAAGGAGTGAGTAATGATATATCAGACTCTTTGGAAATTTGCAGACAAAGCTACATTCGTTACAAGAGCCTAATGGTTAGCACCCTGATGCAGAAGTGAGCGCACATGAGTAATTGTTAGTTGCGTTTATAAACAGTTCATAAAAAGCTTTAAGTTAATGCATTTTGGGATTGGGAAATCTATTCCAGACTATCAAGAACATTCTTAATATGGCACAGTCTCTCTGAAATAACGCTGATATCACAATCGACTCTCTTTATGTAGTCGGATGACAGCTCAACGCCTAGAGATTTCTTTATCAGGTTTTTGAATGTGCCCAACGTAAAGTTCCTATTCCCACTGTTATCAAGTCTTCCGTTGTTCAGAACATTTACTTTAGTCAAAAGTTCAGTGAGCTCTTGAGTCAATTTACGTGGGGAATCAATGGAAAGATTGGGTGCGACTACCTCAAACGGTTTCGAGACAAGAAGAACTTTGTGAGAATTACCACTGTGATATCTGAACTCATAAGTACCGGGCTCAAAAATCAACAAGTTGAAATCGAAAGTGACTTTACCTTTGGTCAAAGAAGCACTCTGTTCAAACTCGACAATGGTGTTTGTGTTCTTTGGATCATTGGGGTACCCTTCCCGAGACGTAGCGCTCCAGTGACCTAGAGATGAGACCTTTGTTCTTTGACGATCGCTACCAGTCCTTAACACACTGTATAATCCAATCCAATCTTGACTCTTGTACAAGGACGAGGGCAATTGCCATGTTAAAGTGATCGGCTCAGCGACAGGAAAGCTGCCCACGTCATAGTTTGCAAATTCAAGCGAACAATTTGGTGAGAGCTTTGAGGTAACGTTATACAGGGCATTCTGGACAGCCTCTTCCAAATTGTCCAGCTCGACGCTAGTACCGATCTTCAAGTCTTCTGCGCTATCGGACAGTGCAGACTGACCCTCTTGATCTGTATTTTGCAGCATTGATTTGATCATAACTCCTTCGACTTTATCAACAATTTCAGAAACTCTACGCCATGTCTTTGAGCCTAAAAGCGTCTTTTCAATTCCTCCCACACGTACCTTTTCCCCATAAATTCTGTTCATATGAGGTTGCTCAATAAACCTGACTAAAATAAAGTTTGAAACTGTCCATACCGATGCCAGTACAATGTTTTCCCAGTAAAAATTTGTCATCAATACAGTTCCCCAAATACCCGCGACACCCAGGAACGCTTCTGGATTATTCAAGTACCTGTATATACCATGTGAGGTAAGATCCTTCTTTGTAATAAAGTTGCTTAGGAAGAAATCACCGTAAAACCAGCCAAAATCATATATGGCAGACCTAATTTCTGAGTTACACCACGATTGAAGTGCACAAAGTAGTAATCCAAAGATTAGCTGGGTTTTCTCAACGTTTGGGTATAATGCACGGATCCGTGAAATAGTCTGGCAGCCAAGCAAAGTATAGGTGAGACACAAAGAAAAGTTGTAAATGAATTGCCATTGCTGGTATGAATGAACCTGTGTATGCCCGTTTCGCAAGTATAGCTTAGTGAACCATTTTTCCTTAGATTGTTTGTACAATATAAATGAGACAGCAATGGCAGAGAAAACTTTGGTTCCCAGGGTCAAGTTGAAAAGAAGCGTATCACTTGGCTTAATGAAAATCATCCAAAGGATCAAAGAGGCTGATGTTGCTAAAGTAAAGTAATCGGAAAACCTTAGAGGATCAAAATTAATAAAGCAGATCCCCGAATTGATCAAAGGCCTCGAGTAATTGTAGTTTTTCTTTGCAATTAGATCATCAATCTTACTGTTAGTTTCGGCCCCATCGCTGGTTTCTTTCCCATAAGTTTTCTCGATGTGAGGAGATTCAACATATTTCAGGAACAAAAACTGCAAGTAATGACCAAAGAGTGACACCAGCAGCACGCGATAATCGCCACATATGAACGACAAACCATAATAACCCAAATAACCAATGGAATACATGGGATGTGGTGAGATGTTAAATACACCGTCGAAGACAAGTTCTGAGTCCTGCAAGAAGAAAAAATCCCCCCAATACCAGGCATAGTCCTTTACCACACGATGCGCATCGATCTTGACCCACACATTAAAAAGTATCATGGAGATCCCTACTGCGGTCTTCCAGTTAATTAATTCCGACTTGTCTTGCGGTAGCGACAGGTAAACGTAGATGATATACGTGCAGAAATCCTGCATCAAGATGAGATCAACAAACTGACGAAAAAGGAGCCATATATTTAATTCTTCAGGCTTAGAATACATATGGTAATCTTTGGACATCTTAGTAGACAATTCAAATTGACAAAACCTAGCCAAGAACGATTTATTTCCCTTCTGGAATAGTTTATTCCTTTTAGCTAATTTGGTCAACGATTCATAATGCGACTGATAGTGAAGTACTGTACCAATTCCAAGGTTATACGCCAGTCTCCAAAAGAAATACTGGAATAAAAAGACATTCTTCGCCAAACTCAGTCCATACGTTTGCAATAGCCAGTAACATAGCCAAAAATTAGAAGCCAGTGCCAGCGTAATGCATACTTCTAGAAACGATTTTCTCACAGTGGGATCAAACAAAGAACGTACCATATCATGAGTAACTGGCGGATCGAATGAGACACCCGAAGATCGGGTTCTAGCGGAGTGTTCCTTAGTTCCACCCATAGCGTATTTTCACCTGAATTTCACTTAAAGCAGTCGATTGACCAGCGGTACTGACTTAAATCTGGAGAAAAGTGGCAATCTTTCTTATAAGAGGCTAACTCACCAAATTCTTATTTTTGAAGGTGCATGTGAAATATCTGTATTACTTTCATGTGAATTTTGAAGGGCGCGCCAGGAATTAAAGGCGTCACAATTGAAAACTCTGTCATTCCAAGCTTTATTAATTAAATATTGCATAATAGAGCTATCTTAGCTAGTATTCAGATTAGCAAGAAGTAGAAGATTAGGTAGATATGGTTTTTTCTTTATTTTGAACTCAGCGGAATGCTATTTTAAAGGGTGTTGTACCCTTTCGGCATCTTTAAGGTTTCTTCAAAATGAACAAGTTTCTTTATCTACTAGTGCAGAGACTCGACAAGAAACTTCGAAAGCAGGCCAGGTTGGTATTCTATATGAAGGGTACTATCCCCAAAAGTGCTTGTATTGAATTTAGATTGTATAGATTGCAGAGAAGATAGAGATGGCAGAAGAGAGCGTGAACCAGATGAGAAGAACTATAGTATTTACGGTGGTAATTATATACGCTGTTGTAAGCGGTCTCTTCATCTTAGGCTACCTAATTGTACATTATCATTCAGACCTGAAAAGGGCATTTCGACGGTTTACGCTGTCCATCGAAGAGTATGCGCATTTCATGAACATGAAATGGCGGTATAGTAGGGCAATCGATCTGGAGAAATATGTCGAGACTATCAATTACCATGATTTGAAGGCCAAAGGGTTGGACGGATACAAATATGGGCATGTTATTATGGATCGGGATAGCTTCGAAAGGATGGATTCACATTCTGATTGCACATGCGGTGGGGGACTTACCAAGTTTTCGATAGCGGAACTAGAGAAACGAAATCCCAATGAATTGGCCAATGACGACGAAACTTGTTGCATCTGTCTGGAACTGCTTAAGACGCAGGAGTACGATACGATAACAACCCAAGATGGTATGAGGGTTAAGACCAAAGGTGGGCCTCCCACAAAATCTATCAAAGATACCGATATTGTCATGATACCTTGCCAGCACTACTTCCATGCAGGATGTCTGAAGGAGTGGTTTAGTCCACAGAGACGTGGAAAAAGGCGGCCGCTTGTCTGTCCGCTGTGCAGGATGGACATAGTCAAATGTAAGGCGTTCTGTATGAGATTGGGACTGCTAATGAGTGAACTAAAAGTTACGCTCAACTCACATACGAGTCCGAATTTAGGTTCTGAGCGGGTCTCAGAACTGACATCTGACTCAAGTTAATTAGAAAAAACCAAAAATTTATAATGATTCCTTTCATACTGTATATTCCTTTCTCAGATTTTCTACCATTGTTCGTTGATCTGCTGGTAGAGATCGTAGTTGATCATCGGTTAACTTCAATACCTGTTTAATCATATCCCTTTGATTCTGTGGTAATGTTTGCAGTTTTACCATGTTAATAGCACCTGGTTGAGGTGAAATCATTGGAGGTGGTGAGTGCATTGCAGGAGGAGGAGACATGAATGGCATTGGGGGTGGCACAAATCCAAATGGAGGTGGAGGTGGTTGTTGCATTTGTGAATTTTGTGGTGGCATAAAAGGTGGTGCCATTGGCATGGGCATGGGCATATTATTCAATGGAGCCATATTCTGGTTTAAAGGTGTGTTGGAATTGCTATTAACGGTACTTGCTGGTCCGCTATTATTGTTCATTACTCCGTTACCCTTGTGCTGCATTTTTATTACATTGGTAACAGCGTTATAGTCGATAAACCCCATCTCCAGCAACGCCTGCGTGACTGACACGGAAATGTCCATATTAGTCTTCAAGAAACTTTCCAGCTGATTCCTCCTACTATTATCCTGGTTCGCCAAGATTTTCAAGTTCGATATGATCTCGATCAACTGCAAAGGTGGGGTCTTGCTTAAATTCTTCGAAACGGGATCGGCTGCTGTGAAAGTATTGGGCTGAAACTGGGGCAAATGTTGAGATGCTTTACTTAAAATATCAGGGAATGCCACTTTCGCCCCACTAGACGCAGACGAAGACGATGTCGTGATTGTAACGGGTTTGCGAGGTAAAGGAACTTCGGAAACCATCTCGAATGGTAGATCCAGACTCAAATTCCAGGGGAACGAATCTCTGTTTAAAGATATTTCACTCTTTCCAGATGCATGATCTTCATAATTTGGTGGGATGATTCTTTCCAAGTTGCAGGGCAGACCAGTAATACGCTTCAAGATATCAAATGCACGTTTACAATCCCTACTGGTCTTGAAATCGTATAGCACAGCACTAAGTTTCCCAGTTCTAGGGTCATTTTTAGACGTTATATCAATAATAGGTCCCGAACCTGCCACCACGGATGACACTGTATCTTGAGTCCAATCTGCGGGAAGACTTGTCACCTGAATAGTCGAGGATAAGTTCTCGGGCGTCAGCGTATGACGGGCCTTTCTTCTCCGAGGGTCTGACATTAATCTCAGCTCCCAAAGGCACCAATTCCAGATCTCAATGGCTTTATAACGCCTGTTGAGTTTATCTTTCCTAACTATTATAGCCTTTTACTACTATTATGCTGAAAAATTTACTATGTAAAGCCCATCGAGGGTCTCGTGACTTTTCAAGTCAAGCTACATATCGATATTGAGGACGCTATAGAGATCTTATTAATGTGCTTGTGAGTGCTCGATGTAGCCCTTCTTGTGCTTTATTGGCGTGCAAGCTTTTGGATTCGTACCGCGTTGCGTTGTTCTTCTATGAGCGGAACTGATAATCGATGATTTTATATGATGCCGAACTCGCCTCTCATGGCACGCTGTTTCAAGTCCCACAGTGACATCTTCTCGTCATCTGGTAGCACTGCAATCTCACTATCACTCAGTTGTAGCACTTTACTGAGTAATTCTCGCTGTTTGTTTAGTGTCTCTGGGTCTACCGGTGTGGCCGTTCCCTGGTTGCTGCTGTCGCCTGCTCCACCGGTACCATCATCCTTTTGTACTGCCAGCTGCGTCAAATCGTCGACTTTGCTTATACCGTTGGTCAGGAGCAGCTCAGCGATCACATAACTCAATTGTGGGCACTCTTTTAGCAGTTCAACTGCGTCCTCTGGATTCTCACGACACCAGTCTTGAAACACACGTAGTAATTGCAATTGCTCCTCGTGGCTCTTCTTGGCTAACTCACTGGAGATCATCATAGCTGGGGTGGTCATATTGATGTTGACATCGATACCTGCGGGCAGTTCTGGGAACCTTAGGGTGGCATTGTCTTCGAATGAGGTCGAATTCTGCAATCCTGGACCCGAATGCTGTTGTGAGGAATCAGAAACTGATATATCTGAGTTAGAAGCGTAACCACATTTCAACAGTCGAGATCCAAACTGGTACCCATTAAGGTTTCGCACGGCACTGGCGCTGGACTCCAGGTCCTTATATTCGACAAAAGCATAGCCCTTAGATTTACCAGTCTGTGGATCAAACATCATTTTTAGATTAGTCACTGGACCAACGTTACTGCAAAGGTCCAGTATTTGTTCTTCTGTCTGGTCATAGGGAATAGACCCCAAATAAACGACTTTTGAAGGAGCGTGATTCTGTGAAGTATTATTGGACGACCTGCTCATCTTGAATTGAGCTGGGATGGTTATAGATGGTTTCTTTGAGCTATTTGGAGTTTTCACTAGTTTCGAGATTTTTCACTCGAAAAGCGATGAATTTGGTAAAACTTTCATCATCATTAAAACCATTATCAAGAGACAAAGTCCTAAGTTATAGAGAGTTCTTACTAGTGTTTGAATGATGGAATCGAAAGAGGTGATTGTACAGGTCAAGAACCTAGAAAAATCCAAGACAAATGATGAAGTAGTGCTCCACATTTTGCAGGCACTGGATAAAGAAGTGGTCCCCACTGAAAAACTACTCAGAGAGACTAAAGTAGGTGTCGAAGTGAACAAGTTCAAGAAGTCCAGTAATCCTGAGATTGCCAAATTGGTTAAGAAGATGATTACATCGTGGAAGGATGCGATTAATAGGAGCAAGAAAGCCAAACAACCCCAGCAACAACAGCAACAACCCCAGCCACAACAACCGTCACAGCATTCTAGCGCAGAACCAAAAAAACACGATAAATTCTCTTCGACAAAACCGAGAAACAGCAGAAACGACGGCGTCGATACAAATATCTACAACCACAAGCTCCGTGATATGGTTATTCGAGCCATGTACGATGCACTTGCCAAGGACAGCGAACACCCACCAAAATCGATCCTACAAACGGCCAAAGCTGTGGAAGAAGAGATGCACAAGCTCAACAACTGCGATGGCAGCGAAAAGGCCTACAAGGACAAATATCGTATCATTTACTCTAACATTATCTCAAAAAACAACCCGGACCTTAAACATAAGATTACCAGCGGTGATGTCTCGCCCTTCTACCTGGTCAATTGCGATCCTAAGGAGCTAGCACCAGAGCACTTACGTCGTAAGCTCGAAGAAATCGCAAAACAGAACCTTTTCAACGCCCAAGGTGCTACAGTGGAAAGATCGGTCACCGACAGATTCACTTGCGGTAAGTGTAAAGAGAAAAAGGTCTCTTACTATCAATTACAGACAAGATCCGCAGATGAACCTCTCACGACTTTTTGTACTTGCGAAGTTTGCGGTAACAGGTGGAAATTCTCATAATAGCACCAATACCACCTCCATTCAAGTAAATACATATAGAACAAGACTTCAAAAATACAACCGAAAAAAAAGCTGTTGCAAGGAACATTACTAACATTGTGTACAGCCATTGAGGGCTGAGGTTTGGCCTCTTAGTTGACACTTTTTCAAAAATGGCATTTTTTAGCACATTTTTTTCAAGCGGCGTTAGCTGAAATTTGTCAGAAAACACCACAGTTTTGAAGACTTTAGACGTGGGCAACGCTACGGCTGGATTCTTGCTGGTTTGCTAGATCTGTGGATATATAATGACTGCAGTAACAGTTGGGATGGAGATTTATGTGTCTATTGAATATTGGGAAGAGTAAGTTTTGTGGGGAAAGCGGTGAAAAAACTTGGAATGGTTTCGAGCAAACAATCTTTCGACAGTAGAGACA
The DNA here is from genome assembly GCF_000243375.1 of Torulaspora delbrueckii. NCBI lineage: Eukaryota > Fungi > Ascomycota > Saccharomycetes > Saccharomycetales > Saccharomycetaceae > Torulaspora > Torulaspora delbrueckii. The sequence continues at coordinate 515,006 of NC_016506.1, read as the reverse complement.
CTGGGTTGTTAAAGAATGTGGTCAAAGACCCAAAGTCTGCTCCAGTGGTACAGAATTATGAAGTGACCCCATTGGATTCTATTTCGGATGCTGTTACGGATTTGGAAGATCACGATAAGATTCGTGAAAGTTTAAACCGGTCTTTGAGTCCGAGACATATCAATATGATTTCTGTTGCAGGGGTGATTGGGACCGGGCTGTACTTATCGACAGCGAAATCTCTTCATGTTGGTGGTCCGGGGTCGTTGTTCATTAATTATACCATTATGGGAGGAGTGGTTTACTTGACGATGCTGTGTCTTGGTGAAATGTCTACTTTCATGCCCATTAGTGGATCTTTTTGCTCATATGCCAAAAAATTCGGTTGTGAGTCTTTTGCGTTCGCCTTGATGTGCAATTACTGGTTCAATGATGCTGTTTCGGTGGCTAGCGATCTGACTGCGCTGCAGTTGGTTTTGGATTACTGGAAATCTTCACAACACAATTTCCCATATTGGGCTGCTTCGCTGTTGTTTTGGGTGTTTTTACTGGGGCTTAACGTAATTCACGTCAGGGTTTATGGTGAAGCGGAGTACTGGTTGGCCTTGTTAAAGGTAATCGCTATTGTGATCTTCTTTATTTTAGCCATTGTGGTGAATGTGGGTCATAATCCAGACCATGAATATATCGGATTCAAATACTGGAGTTACAAGGAGGCACCATTCGTGAACGGTTTCAAAGGGTTTGTAACCATCTTTGTCAGTTCGGCTTTCTCCTACGGTGGTACCGAAAGTATCACATTGACCGCAGGTGAGGCAAGGAACCCGATTAGAAACACACCTAGAATTGTTAAGACTGTTTTCTGGAGGATTTTGATCTTTTACGTGGCGACCATGTTCTTCATTTCCATGAATATCCCATACGACTATCCAAATTTGAGCACCAAATCCGTGATGACTTCTCCTTTCACTATCATCTTCCAAATGGCCGGTACCAAAGCCGCTGGTTCATTCATGAATGCGGTGATTTTAACCAGTATCGTCAGTGCTGGGAACCACGCGCTATTTGCAGGAAGCAGAGTGTTATACAACATGGGATTAGAAGGATTTGTTTTCCCAAAACTCATTACAAAGACAAACAGATACCGTGCACCTTACGTCGCTGTAATACTCACTTGGGCCGTTGGTGGACTGTGTTTTGGAGCCAGTTTCATTGGTGCTGGTACTCTATGGACGTGGTTACAAAACATCGTCGGTGTCTCTAACCAAGTCGCTTGGCTCAGTATCGCTGTCACATCTATTAGATTCAGGAAAGGTTTAGCGCAACAGGGCAAGACTCAAGAGTTGCAGTTCAAGAATTGGACCTATCCATATGGACCATATTTCCTGGTAATCTTCGTTACATTGATTATTTTAGTGCAAGGGTGGTCAGCATTTGACCCATGGAGTACTTCAGACTTCTTTTCGTATTATCTGGAATTGTTCGTCTTCCCAACATGCTGGCTCATCTGGTGGATCTTCAAGAGAGACCGCTTCGTTAAGCCAGAGGATATGGATTTTATCACGGACAGATATATTCAGAGTCCTCAAGAAATTGAAGAGAATGAAAGGCTTGATAACCTGGAAGGCTACCCAAAATACAGGCAGATCGTTAGTGACTACTTTTTGTAAATTGATGTTTCATGTACTTATTTATCGAAAATTGTGTTATATCAAAGAAGCGAATCGCCGATACAGAGATGCTAAGAAACATTAACACGACAAGGCCAAAATGATGTTACTGCGGTCTAACGTCAGTAGAAGAGTACTATTTTCCTCCAAAACTATCACAAGAGCACCAAGGCTTCCCCTAACAAGAGTGACAACGAGAACGTATGCGCACTCATGGGACGGTAAGAATCCTAATGAAAAGGTGGAAGCACATTTGAAAGTACAAAGATTGATGGATGATATTCATTCACATCCCAAAGTCATGGAGAAATTAAACGTTGTTAGCGAGATTATGATTTCGAAAGGTCTTGCTAATGAGAATCCTACGAAACCTCTGGGGCCTTGGCAAATGATGAAGATTCTCATGGATAAGGATCTAAAAGTGGCTATGAATGATTTCAAGAGTGAGTTAGAGAATGCTGGTATCAATTTGGGCCCCGAACAACTAGGCCCTTTGATGACAGTACTGGGTATCGAGAAGAAGAACAAGGATGAATGATCTAATGCCAATGCTTTAACTTCATTATATTTTATACTTGTACATACAACTAAAAATCAGCAAACTTTCTCAAGCAAGGTAGTTCAACAAATCGATCTTAGTGACAATGTGAACTGGTCTCAAGCCATCGGTAATAATTGCGGAAGAGTTCTTCTCGAAGAAAGAGTTCAAATCCGAAAGCTTCGACCCATTAGTGAAGACGGTGAACTTCTTCTTACCAGATTTGTTCTCATTGTAAGAGGAGACTTGATCGAAGTTGTTCAATTTCTTGAAGTCGAAGTAGATATCCTTAATGCTATCATCCTTTGACGTACCGTTAGAGATTTTCCTCAACAATAGCGACAATGTGACCAACCCACTCAATTTACCATCTTCCGTTAAAACTGGTAATTGATCGAATGCGTTGTCCTTCAAGATCTTAATGACTTCTGCGAGGCTGGCAGATTCCTTAACAGAGACCACAGGCTTCAAATGCAAATCCTGAACCTTAGCACCGTTGAATGGATCTTTCTTAGTAACAGTGGAAGTCTGCTTGACACGTGCAAGGACTTCGTCATCCCATAGATCGTTCTTCTTCAACCATTCATCGTCAACGAATTTGGTCAAGTAGGATCTGATGGAATCTGGGAAGACAACAACAAGGACATCGTCTTCAGTCAACTCAGGATGCTCTGCTACATACTTCAGCAAAGCAGTGAATGCACTACCCGAGGAACCGCCAATCAAGACACCTTCGTTCGAGATCAACTGACGAGCGTATTTGAAAGAAGCTTTGTCTTCAGTCTTGTACCAAACATCAACCAAGGATCTGTCAAGAACGTTTGGAACAAAATCGTAACCAATACCTTCCACTTTGTAACCTGGAGCCGAAGTTTCGTTCAAAGATTGTGGTTGAGCAAGGATAGATCCCACAGGGTCTGCACCCACAATCTTGATGTCCTCATTCTTACCCTTTAACCATTTGGAAATACCAGAGATAGTACCACCAGTTCCAGCACCGGCAATAACAGCCTTTAGACTGTCAAATTTACCCAATTTTTCCAATTGATCCTGAATCTCCTTACCAGTTCCTAGGTAGTGTGCTTCAGGGTTTCTTGGGTTATTGTATTGATCCAGAATAACTGCACCTGGAATTTCCTTTTGTAATCTTTCGGCAACACCAATATGAGATTCTGGAGAATCCCAAGCGGCTTCAGTGGGAGTACGAACAATCTCAGCACCCAAGGCCTTCAACACGGACACCTTCTCATTCGACATCTTCTCAGGCAAAGTAATGATAGTTCTATAGCCCTTTATAGCACCGATTAAAGCTAAACCAATACCAGTATTTCCCGAAGTTGGTTCAATCAATGTAGTTCTATCGGGATGAATTTCCCCAGCAGCCTCGGCATACTCGATCATGCTCTTTGCAATTCTATCCTTAATGGATCCACCGGGGTTGTAAAGTTCTAACTTCGCATAAACTCTAGGTTTGACACCCAAAGCTGCAGGAAGCTTTGTAAGCTCGACCATTGGGGTATTTCCCACTAGGTCAATAACATTGGTTCTTGTGTCGACAGTCATTTCAATCTTGGTGCACTGATAAAGATAGAGATTTGTAAAGTAAAACTCAAATGATGATCATTTTATAAATACTCATCATGAGATAGCAGGTGAAATTTTATTTTCACTGCTCATCGTAAGTGCCACAGTAACACCCAGTGGTCACGTGATGTCTCTGGTAGGGTTAAACTGGTATAATGGTCTTATTGAGTTCGATATCGACGCTTAGTCATCGACAGGTCGTTGTGGGTCTCTGTGAGTCTTTATGGGTCATCTTGACGGGATTTTTAAAATCCTTACTGCTTGTTTGCGTTTGTTGTCAGAGAATTGCAGCGCATTGTAGATCGAACATTTCATTAAAGGTCACATTATGTGGTTATTTACAAGAAGAACGGTGCCAGTTGTTTATTCGCTTAGCCATTCGAGAAACTCTGGTGCAAAATAGGTGATGATTAATCTTGCACCTGCTCTTAGAAAGCCTTGGTGAGATTCAAAAGCGATAGTCTTGAGATCGACAACACCTTTCTCTGCAGCTGCGTGTAACATGGCGTATTCACCAGAAACGTGGTAAGCACAGATGGGTAGGTCTCTGCAGATATTGCTTGCGTCGCACATAATGTCCAGATAGAAAGTGGATGGTTTGACGATGATACCGTCCGCACCTTCAGCGACATCACGCTTTAGAGCCCTGCGAGCTAGCCCTCTGCCTCCTGGAGGTAGTTGGTAGCATTTTCTGTCACCATGAGATGGTGCTGAACATGCTGCATCACGGAAGGGCCCGTATAGGTTCCCGCTGAATTTGGCTGCATACGACATGACAAAAGTCTTGTGCGAGAGACCTGCTTTGATTAGACCTCTCTTGATATCCTTAATTCTACCGTCAATCATATCACTTGGAGCAACACAATGAGCACCGGCTTTTGCGTAGTTGACTGCAACAGCAGCTATTCTCGAAACACTTGTTTCTCTGTTGATGGTCCCATCATCGTAAAGAACTCCACAGTGTCCATGAGAAGTGTATTCACATAGACACACATCGCACATAATGTATAAGTCTGGAAATTCGCGTCTGATTAATTTGATACCCTGAATCACAGGTCCTTCAGGATCATCAGCAGAAGTACCCACTGGATCCTTAGCTCCTTCTTTCAATGGAACACCAAATAGAATGACAGACCTTAAACCCTTCTCGACCAAAGGTGCCAAGTATTCCCGGAGCTTGTTGATACCCACACGCTTGATGTTTGGTAGAGAGTCGATCTTGCTATTATCGTCAGGGATATCAGAGATGAATAGTGGGAAGATAAGCATATTCTTAGTCAATTGACGTTCACTTTGCCATTCTCTCAACAAGGGATGGTTATAACCTCCAGCAAGGACGGAAGAAATGTCTGTAGTATCAACTTCGAGGAATTCAGCAGTATGCATCTTAACTAAGGGTTCAGATCGTCTTATAAGGCTGCTTTGGTGGTTGAATTGACCATGAAATGTTTGTTGTATGAAAGAATGGAAAATTTCACTGAAAGCTTAAACGCTCGTGCTTCAATACGATCTCATTGCCTAGTAGATAAGACATATAATATACCCAGTTAAGTGTTTGGAGGCCTTGTTAAGATGTCTCACACTTGCGAGGATGAGCATCACGATCATAGCAACCATGGCCATGATCATACGGCGCCAATTCCAACGAACGCTGAACAATCTCTTTACCCATTCATCGACACAGCCAAAATCATATGCCTGAACGCTGTTGCACCGGCTTTGCCTGAACGGTTGGAGCTTTACAAGAGCTTTTTGAAGGAACAGGAGTCCAAATTTGAGTGTGGTTACTATTTGCAGAGTGATGCTGATTGTCAAGTGGTGATCCATATACCATTTACTGGAGATTGTAGATTGTTCTCTGTCATTTTAAGGACTAATGCTAATGATCCTGAGGCAGAGCTAAATTCACCAAAGACTATCAAATTGTTCAAGAATTTTAACAGAAATATTGATTTTGATACGTTGAGTTCTTCAAAAGAAGATTTAAAAATTGAACATCCAGAAGACGTCGGTTTGAGGGATTCTACTGAGAGCACTAATATGGATGAAAACACATTTGTTGAGCACTATTTGCCGAGGCGTATATTTCAAAACTGCTCATCATTAACTCTATTTTTGCAGGACAATTGGTCCATGGATGAGGACGAGCTGTGTAGAATTTACTACGTGGAGTTAAGAGGGGAATTTATGGGACAAAGAGTTTTGAACAACGGAGCTCCCATGCTGAGCGTCTACGAGTCAGCACCAAACCCAGTGGACCATCAGAAATTGGAAGCCGAGCAAGACGAAATAGGCCTCGGCATGTAAGTTTTATTAATCAGTTTCATCACGTCAGTATTTCAATAAGCAACTGGTACCATACATAACTTAAACAGGCGTACTAAGACAGATTGTCTATTCAAGACGAAAACCTATATGATGATATCATATATGTGATATAACTTAAATAGAGGTCAAACATTTTCAACAAATAATTGGTTGTTTGGCCGAGCGGTCTAAGGCGCCTGATTCAAGAATCCTCAGTTCGATTCTTGTGTGTAGCAACACTACGCACCATGGAATTCTCAGGTATCGTAAGATGCAAGAGTTCGAATCTCTTAGCAACCATTATCTTTTTATCTTTTCATCTATTTGCCTATTAAGAAGTTGTTTTAGTGTGATTGAGTTGATTTATGTATTTATTTAACGGCACTGCCGCTTGGTAAGTCTGCGGCGACAATCGGTACTGGCACGCTATTCTCATCGTACACACATAACTGTTCCTGCCTCTCGCTATTCTCCTCGGTGTAGACAACTCTGCCCTCTTGTCCGACACGCAATCTTGAAGAGATGTCCTCCCATTCTTTGGTCTTGATCTTTCTTGTCGTTGGCGCACTCATTTCTTCATCGTTTGACTGTAGAACAATGCTCCTCCCCACGAGACCCATATCAAATTTGGCTGGTGTGCACAACTTGACTTCATCTTTCGACACATCCTCTCCGCAGAGTAACATACCCTCGCTAACTTGACCTCGTAACTTACACTTCTTCATATTATCGACCACGACGACCAACTGATCTTGTAAACGCTCTTGAGGCATATGTTGGCGAAGACCGCTACATATTTGCTTCACAGCACCATTTTGATTCAACTGTACCTGTGATACATATAGTTTATCAGACTCCGGATGTGTGTCGACAAGTTTGGTGAAACCTACCTTCAAATTGAGCAATTGAAAATGGTAGTTTCTCTTCAATTGGACTGCAGCTCCAGATAAATCATTAGAGATTCCAATACGCCTGAATGCGGCTGTTCTAAATGCCCTGTACATTATGCTTTTCACTCTGCTTGAAGCCCTTCGACACGCTGAAATTTATCGAGATAAAGATTTCGGTATCAACAACACTTAAAACCACTTTTAATGTGACAACAGACGAATTTAAAGCGGTATGAGAGATTACAAACTAGTGGTCTTGGGTGCTGGTGGTGTCGGTAAATCCTGCTTGACAGTTCAGTTTGTCCAGGGCGTTTATTTGGACAGTTATGACCCAACCATTGAAGATTCATATAGGAAGACTGTCGAGATTGACAACAAGGTGGCAGATTTGGAAATCTTGGACACTGCGGGTGTAGCCCAATTCACAGCAATGAGAGAGCTATACATCAAGTCTGGTATGGGCTTCCTGTTGGTTTATTCCGTGACAGATCGTCAGTCTTTAGAAGAACTACTGGATTTAAGAGAACAAGTGCTGAGGATCAAGGATATGAACCGTGTTCCAATGGTTCTTGTTGGTAACAAAGCTGATTTGAAGGATGAAAGAGTTATCAGTGTGGAAGAAGGTATTGAAGTTAGTAGCGACTGGGGTAAAGTACCATTTTATGAGACAAGTGCGCTTTTGAGAAGCAATGTTGATGAAGTTTTCATTGATCTTGTAAGACAGATTATTAGAAATGAGCTGGAGAGTGTGACTGCTCCTGAGCTACCCAAGACAATCAAAAATACAGAGAGCGAAGGCCAAAACATAAGAGAGAACCAAACAACTCAGACGGCTACACAAAAGAGACAGGTATCGACTGCTCCGAGTAAGAAGAACGTGAAGCAGACTGTTCCAACTAAAACGAATAAGGACAAAAAGAAAAAGAAGAGATCTTGTGTAATTTTATAAACAGATATAATGGCGTACAGCGGGGAATTCTTATTTAGAGAATGCTTATGGATTATCTGTCAGGTTTAATCTCTAGTTGTTCTAGATTCAAAAAATTGGACGCAACCGGAATCGAACCGATGACCTCTTCCTTGCAAGGGAAGCGCGCTACCAACTGCGCCATGTGCCCATGATACTTTTTGAATTTCAGAGAAATGGATTGCCCCTAAGTCTACAAATTAGCTCATGTGAAAAGTAATAAAGGTATAATAACGATGTTTCGGCGGTTTGAGTAAGTATTTCAGTAGTGTGATTGTTTTATAAGAAGACATGTTTGAATTTAGCTCTCACTACAGTTGTTGCTTTGTTGACGTGTGAATGCTCAAAGCTTCATATGTTAGCTTAAATCGAGAACTTCTAAGTTCTGAATGTGCTATTATGCCAAATAAATATAAAATTAAGCGAAGTAGATATATATGACGACTAATGACCAGCATTGTTATCGGCCTCAGATTTCCAACTACCCTCGAACATATGCTTCACCAGCGCCATTTCATCCTTACTAGACTTGGCTTCCATCTGTTCAACATCTGGTGAAAACGCTGTAATGGGCAGAACCAGAATGTCATCGACCAAAGCTGGTTTAGTCATCAACGAGAAAAATTCCCAAGGAACCACATTGTTGGATTGCAAAGAAGTGGATATTTTTTTGTAGAACTTTCTGGTACTTTTTGGATCTACCTCTTCGCTTGTGGCGTCCAAATTACCATTGAGAAGCGCTACATCTGGGTTATGCGCTATCAAGTTATTGATATATTCAAGCGTGATATCTGAGAAAATTCCTGGCCCTGTCCAGTTCATGATATCCGTACCATCGATGTTTGTGCTCTTCTTGGCTTCCTCATGAGGGTACGTCTCGTTCAAACCGCGCTTGTCTCTATAATTGACGTTATAGTCGTTGACATATGATAGATCTATCAGGCTTTTGGACTGTGATTTGGTGTCAGCAACACTGTAAAGGGTAGTGGCTGTAATATTCAAAATTAATTCTCGCAGAATGGGATGACCGGGCTTAGATTGAATAGTCCATTGGCAAAACTGAATTCTGCGCGCATACCAATCATTCCAATCAGCTCTATCTGGGTCTGCCTCAATACCAATAATAAATCCGGGTTCCTCATCTGGCACTCTTGGGTTCTTGGAGCTTTTAAAAGGAATAGGGCTATTTTCCTTCCTGAGTGTCTTCATTTTGTGTTTATTCAGTGAAGGCCATGAATCAAATGGTTTCAAAGGTATCGTATCCATGTCGGAGTAAATTCCACCTCTTGCAAACAGCAAAAGGTACCGTAAGAAATCAGCTTTCAAGATTGTCGCTGGCATTTCCTTGAAGGCTTTCAGAACAAGCGGGACTTCCGCATACATGTTTTCCAAAAGTGGCTCAATATGATCATCTGGGACTAACGAGTGCTCAAAGGAATCTCCGGCCATTACGGTCCAATCCTCCTGGTATCTCCTAAATGTTGATGGGAAGTCCATCGAGTCGGTGCCTACTTTCCATGTCTGCCAGACTCTTCTTGGAATCCGCGCCTGAGGATCGTAAGGAAATGCAAAAGACAGTTGATCACGAAGATCTTCAATATTTTTAGTTTGCAGACCGCATTTTTTCAGGTTTAAACCGTCGATATGGGATGTAGTGGGCAAATGAGTCTTGTCAGAACGGAAAATACGGTCAAACTTGGAATTCGACACATGCAAAAATATAACTATGTACAAAACCACTACCAGAGTGATCACTTGACTCGTTCTTCTATCCAGTAACGACCTGATCTTGGACATAATTGGTTGCGCAACACACCCTCAGCGAAAAGTCAGAAATTAAATAAGAAGTATCCCTCAAGCAATCTCGCTCCTTTATACTTGCAATTGACCTCCAGCCAAGAATGGATTGGCTAGATGGGTTGGCTATTCCTGGCCATTCTCGTCAGTCACCAAACCGCGTTTCCGTCTTCAAATCCAGTAAGAAATGAAGGCCTAGAACATCCGTCATACAATACGTATCGCCATAGTAACGCCCCATTCGACTTTTTTCAATACAGAAACTATTTAGCAGCTGCTAGCGACTATGTAGTACTTAGATGAGTTGCACGTTATTCTCCTTGAGTTCTTTCTCAAGAGCTTTCATAGATTCTGGGTCACTGTGAATAGCCCTTGTATAGTCCTTGAGAATATAAGTGTTGTAGCCACGCTTGGCAGCTGAAAGTGCTGTATGCTTGACGCAGAAATCTAAGGCTAGCCCAACGACGTAGACGTCGGTAATATGGTGACTGTCGAGGTAATTGTTGAGCTCTGTGCGGTGATAGTTCCAAATATCACTGAAAGCCGAATAGTATTCACGGTCTGAGAGATAGCCCTTGTCGACGATACGGCAACCTAGCTTCTTTTGCTCATCTGCGATAGCATCGGCAAGCTGGGCCCCATGAGTCTGCTGAACGCAGTGGACAGGCCATAGAGTTCCCTCCTGGGTTGCATTGTCGTCTGGAATCACCGAATGGTAAGTAATTGGAGAGAAATCCGGTTTCTTGTGGGTTCTAGCAAACGAAATGTGGTCCGATGTGTGCCAATCTCTTGTGAGAATAATACGGTGCCACTTGCGGTTAGGGTCCTCCATCAATTTGATCACCGGCTGAATAATTTCATCGCCGTGTGGGACAGCGAGGGATCCACCTGGAAGGAAATCATTTTGAATGTCAACTACAATTAATGCTGATACTGACATGGTTGGTATAGTTTACTGCTTCCAGTATACATCTTCTAAAATTTGAGGTCCTCGTTGCGCTTTATATAGTGCATCATTTCTTCCTTTTGCTCGTTCAATCTCAACATGAGTCTCGCGCTTCTAGCTCCTAGCTCTAAGCACATTTTTAAATTTCCCCTTAGTGGCTGCAAAGTCACTTGGGGAATTTATTTGGGAAAGGGGAGATAGTGGGACCATTTCTGGTTCATACTCTGGTTGATATGCTGGTTGCATTACTTTGTTGGTGAATCTGGGGAAATTCTTCTCCAAGTCTATCGTGCGCGTCAGAGCTTGATAAACTGGCACAAAAAATATTCATTATGGAAGGGCCGACATAGAAGTGATAAGGACATGCCAGCATGCTGGAAGCCGACAGTAGTGGTCCTGTTGGCCCTGGTAATTTTCCAAGTTGTTCTAGGAGATTTCTCGGGGATTCCTTCTAACCAGCATCCGCCTAATCCACTTGTCAATTCAAAAGATGGCATAGAATATTCGGATCTCTCGATTGCATTGATCAATGATCTAATTTTGATAGCTCAGATATTTGTCACATGTGTTCCTACTGGGGCATTGGCTCCTATGGCTCCCAATTTCGTTAGGATTTCCTGCATGTTCAACCTTTTGAGTGCACTTTCACTGCTGTCCCTGAGCATCCTGATCGGTTGGGATAGGCTTGATGAGAGTCGGATGTTTAAAGTTCAAGTTCGCAGAGCGTTTGAGAGATGGGCTCAAGGTCATACCCGTATATCTGAGCGTGGTTTTATATTTGATGAGACTGCAGCGAACCAGGTGAGACAGTTTTGTAATTGGCTAGATTTGCATTTCGATATGTATGTGAAACCTGGTACACAGCGACTGTTATGTGCAGCGTTTGGGATGGGGCGAGCCACTGTGTTTCAACACCGTGGTTTCAGTCACGAAGTCTGTGTTACTAAGGAGGGTCTTAGACGGTTGGGAGAGAACCGACTCTCGAGGCTTCCTCTTGAAACACTCAAGAAAGTAGCCAAGTACCTGGTTCGTGGGGGATTGCTTAAAATGGCGAATAATCCGCCATTGTTCCTCGCAAATGCTGTTCAGACTTACGGTGCTTTTACTGGGGAAGTGCAGCAGAGAACTCACCAGATGGTTACAATCATGAACCAGGAAAACTGGGATGGTCGAGCTCTGGGATTCACCATCGAGGAAGGTCAGAATCTGCTCTTGACTTTTAAATACAGCGTTAATAAATTGTCATAGATCTCAAAAGAGCGGCTATTTGCATCAAATTTGTTTCAAGTTGATACAAAGAAAAGGTATATAAAGGTCGATAGCTTCTTGGCAGTCGCACATTCCGTTTGTTTAAAGGGCTTTATACAAATGACTGATTTTAATGAGGATCTTGTAGAATCTCTGGTGCGAGCTCTGAGGCGGATTAGTGATGGCAGTGGCAGTATCAATAAACTGGTTTTTAAATGCTTAGAAGCTCTCAAATTGCTGCCTCTTGGAGAGCTGGAAGGTCGAGTGAATAAGGAGGATTTGACTGGTATCGATATCTTTACACCGATTATACAATGCGTGGAGCTGGAGAACCGATGGGATGTTGTTGCCATTTATTTGGCATACTTCTCAATCCACAGAGGGTTTCACCCTCTGGTGACTAATTCTATCACATCTTGGCACCATTTGCTTCCTACAGAAGAAACCCTTGCGCTCGAGGACGCATATAGACCAGGCTTTCTAACAGTATTATCGTGGGTAGATACGATGAGCTCAGTGGGACCAGAAATACTCAAATACGCAAACTTACAGCTGCGTCCCGTACTGGTAATCTCGTGGATTCCACAATGGCTATCCTTCTTAGAGAGAGGGTCGATGAATCTGACAGAAGTCTCTTTATTTGACGAATCGATATTGGATTTCTACATTGTCACAGATTGTGTCGCATTTGTTGAACAACACGTACTTAATCATGTGGAAGGCCCTTTATCATATCATGTCTACAACATTTGCAAACGAATGACACGGTTTCAGGGATTGATCCCACAGAGTTCTTTCGTTGAAGCACTTCAACTCATTTCACCAATAGCGGCAGAAAAAGAAGATTTGTCCTTTGATCTCCAAGTTCTCATGGAAGTTGTTGACCATCCCGAGGTTAACTTATCAGAGGCTACGCACCTGTGCTTACTTGTGTCGCTGGCGATGAAGAGGATCCGCAAAACTCCCTGGCATACACTGCACACTACACTGGGATCACTAGGTAGCGTTCAAAGTCTTCCTGCATTGATCAACATGGCCCAGTATTTATTAGGGAAATTTTTGATCAACTCAAATAATATACTTTGGCTGATCGATAAGAATTCGCAACTCAATTCAAAATCTGATGATGCTAAATGGTACCACTCAAAACAATCCGATTTTCAGCTTCCTCATTGGTTTGAAACATCTATTATTCCGCCAATGCCTCCAATTGCTAAATCAAGCTTCGCCTTCAATGACAGCAAATTTGATTCAAAGAATGACACAATTAGCATTGTGATGATCACCCAATTGCTGCTTGAATCGCTAAACGGAATTATTATTACCAGCACCGATTTATTAAAGCAATACCGCTTGTTTGGAATAGATCCACTGCGTATTGATACCAAAGTCATGGCAGCTGATTCCAGCGTCAGCCATAAGATAATGCAAAATTATTTGGAATTGTATTACATTCCAATAATAACGGCTTTATTACTATCAGAGCAGCTCGCTGCCACGCAGAACAAAATTTTGGGAGACACTCAAGCAAGAATTTGGAGTCGTCTATTACAATGCAACTCCAGGAAACTTTACACAGAAGTCATACAGACACACGGGAACGTCGGGTTGTTTTATTTGATTCGATTCGTAACCAGAGTTTCTTTCGATGACCTGACATTGCAAAGAATATGTATCCAAATGATGAGCCACATATTCTTCCATGATACCGAGAATTCGACAAAAGTACTTCTAACTGAAAACGTACTCACTAAACAGGCCCTTTATGAATATATCAAAATGTGGAACGATGGTACGGACGTGTACCAACGTTTCTTCATCGATGTTTTTGACTGCGAGCAACCGATGACTCAAAATAGTTCCATGACCATTGATGATATGATCCAGTTGTTGCCGGAAAGGGATGAGATTATCCAACAGAAAGAGATTGAGAGGAAGAGGCGGAGAACATCTACCGAGAAGCACTCTCCCAGAAGAGATCCAATGAAAGCTACTCCAGCCCAACCAAAGAAATATAATGCGTATTCTGCAACACCTTTTATTCCAGCAACCAAACCTGCTCGTACACTGGCGTCTAATGTCAACGTACAGACAAATTACGAGCAACCTGTCGGCGCCCACACCTGGAACTCGAGCGACACAAACCTCCCAGTGGTTAGCGACGATATGTCTTTCACGGATCAATTAAGTTCTAATTTTGACTTGTCACCTTTCAATCCACACTCGCTTAATGGAATTCCGAAGACTCCCAACATGACCACGTCTACTCTGTTTAGCAGTCCCTGGGATACCTCACCAGATCTTCAATCGACTCCGAACCTCTCTAAGATCGTCAGCACTGGTAAAAATTATATCCTTGGTGGGCACAGCCGAATCAAGAACAACAGTAGAGCCCAGTCAATTCACATTGATAGCTTTGAACACCCAGATCATAGCTCATTGGGTAACTAAAATAAAATTTTTAGGATTGCAAGACCTAGTTAGTACCCTTGAGCATAAGAATCGTTGAAATGGCTAAACCTTTGATCACCCGTTTATCAGCCACCTGTTAGATGCATTTCAGTATCTCTGAAGCTTATAATCTTATGTATTTTCAGCTGGGTAACTAAGCGATAGAAAAATTTTAAGACCGAAGCTCATCTCATCTCATCTCATCTCAAAAGTAGATCAGGCTAGAGTCACTTAATAGAAGCTGTTGAAGCAGTATAGAGGAAACCATGGTGTTAAAATCTACTTCAGCGAGTGATATCTCGGTTTACCAAGTTTCAGGTACAAATGTTGCGAGATCGCTGCCAGATTGGATAGCGAAGAAGCGTAGAAGAAATCTGAAAAATGACTTAGAGTACCAGAACCGTGTGGAACTGATCCAGGATTTTGAGTTCAGTGAAGCTTCAAACAAGATTAAGATATCTCCTGATGGGGAATCCGCTATGGCAACAGGTACTTACAAGCCGCAGATTCACGTTTATGATTTCGCCAATCTCTCATTAAAGTTTGAGAGACACACAGATTCAGAGAATGTCGATTTTTTGATACTCTCAGATGACTGGACCAAGAGTGTGCATCTACAAAATGATAGGAGTATACAGTTCCAAAATAAAGGTGGTTTGCATTATACAACACGTATTCCCAAATTTGGAAGAAGTTTGGCTTATAACAAGATAAATTGTGACTTATATGTTGGGGCTAGCGGTGATGAGTTATACAGGTTAAATTTAGAGCAAGGAAGATTTTTGAATCCTTTCAAGCTTGACACAGAGGGAGTAAATCATGTATCTACAAACGATACAAATGGGTTGATAGCTGTTGGTCTCGAAGAAAACGTCGTTGAGTTTTGGGATCCGAGGGCGCGTTCTCGTGTATCAAAACTTCATCTGGAAAATCAGTTCGACAGTTCACCTTTCCAGGTTACGGCGACATCCTTCCGTGATGATGGTTTGAATTTTGCATGCGGTACTTCAAGCGGTTACTCATACTTGTATGATTTACGATCACAAGAACCTTCTATTGTTAAAGATCAAGGTTATGGTTATGAAATAAAGAAAATAATCTGGCTGGATAATGTCGGGACAGAGAACAAGATCTTAACCTGTGACAAGAGAATCGCTAAGATTTGGGATAGAATCGATGGGAAAGCTTACGCCTCGATGGAGCCAAATGTCGACATCAACGACATCGAGCATATCCCTGGTACAGGTATGTTTTTCACTGCCAATGAAGGTATACCGATGCACACATATTATATACCCAATTTGGGCCCATCTCCACGTTGGTGCTCATTCTTGGACTCGATCACAGAAGAACTTGAAGAGAAGCCGAGCGACTCCGTTTACTCCAACTACAGGTTTATCACGAAGGATGATGTCAAGAAGTTGAACTTGGCGCACTTAGTGGGTTCCAACGTTCTCAGAGCTTATATGCATGGTTATTTCATTAACACGGAGCTTTACGATAAGGTGTCGTTGATCGCCAATCCAAACGCCTACCAGGATGAAAGAGAGCGTGAAATCAGACGCAAAATCGAAAAGGAGAGGGAGTCCAGAATCAGAACGTCCGGTGCCGTTAAGAAAGCCAGCATCAAGATCAACAGATCTCTGGCGGACAAGATCTCGCAGAAGCGTGGTGACTCTGCTGCTGAGAAGGTTCTTACTGATGACCGTTTCAAGGAGATGTTCGAGGACGAAGATTTCCAAGTTGATGAAGATGCATATGATTACAAACAATTGAATCCAGTGAAATCCGCAAAGGAAACCGACGAAGGTGCCGCTAAGCGTATCAGAGCTCTAACTGCAGCAGAGGAATCTGATGAGGAGAGAATAGCTATGAGAGAAAACCGCGGTCAACAGTCATCTAGCGAGGACGAGAGCAGTGATGAAGAAGATGAAGAAGAGAAACAGGCATTGACCAAGAAGGATGAAAAGAGGATACAAAGACAATTAAAGGCCATCGAACGTAAGAAGAAAGAGAGAAATGCAGCAGACAAATTCATGAATGAGATGCATGTAGGCGCAACCGACACAGATGACCTCGATGTCAAGAAAGTTACCTTCGATGAACAAGTACGTGAAATGGAAGGAAAGGAGAAAGAAAAGAGACCAGATGATTCGATCATACACCGTACCCATTTTGGTGAAGCTGAACTAACGTTCGTACCCAGCAAGGGCAAACCAAAGCAGCGCAAACCAAGAAGATCTGATAGTGATGATGAAGATGAGCAAGAAGGTCGCGAAGACAGGGGTAGAACAAAGCCAAGATTCGATGGCAGAAGACGTGCCAGTAAGAATGTCTTCCGTGGTATGTGAATGAGGCATAGAATGCTCATTGATCGAATAATAAATATTAGCATTGTAAGTTTAAATACATTAAAGACCTTCGAGTCAAATACTGTCTTACGAATTTAGTACTTAAGTTCGTTAGAAATAAACTGACTTTTGAGGGAAGTTGAAGCACTGGCACCCATCTAAAAAGCTACACTTCTGATCTCATTGGGATTTTGTAGAGGTTCTCTACCGTTCAGTCATGGGTATCAAAAAGTTCTTTAAGATCAAACCTCCTGAAGAGGATACTGTTGAGCAGAATAGAGAGACTCTAAATGAACTCGGTATTACGACCAAGAATCCACAAAAGAAGAAGAAGGAGAAGTTTGCAGCATATGGAAACTTTGCCAGAGACAAGGCAGAAGATAGGGTATATGCTCCACCGGGGTACGAGAACTACGGGAAGTCTCAGGATGAAGAAGATTTGAACAAATCGTCTTTAGATGGCGACACAGGTGGAGAAAACCCATCATCGGCCGATCCCTATGGTGTTCCTAGTGGTGGTGCAGATCCGTATGCGGTTAATCCAAACGCGGGCTACCAGAGTGATCCCTATGCCAGTTTTCAGCACAGTAGTATGTACAACAAGGGACAACAGTACAACAATGGATACAATAGCGGATTCGATGGGCTGAATAATTACAACAATAGTGCCGAGCCCAAGAACTACGGGAATGCATACTCAAACGGAACTGGTAGTCCTTATGGCACGGCTAGTCGACAAGCGTACAATCGCAGTGGTTCGGTTCCCCAACAATCTACCCCAGACGTCGGATCCAATCCTTACAGTTTGAGCAACAGTAGCGGTTCGGTACCTCAGCAAACCAATCCTTACAGTTCGAATAATCACAGTGGATCCGTACCTCAGCATTCTACAACAGGCTCCAATCCTTATGCTGCCATTAACTCGGACTCGTATGCAGGCAGTAATACGAATGCCAATCCATACACAAGGCAGAGAAGTACGGCGAAAGCACCAGCACGAAACCGCCTGGCACCTGTAGCATCGACTGCTGGAACCGTCGATCTGAACAAAAGCCCTCTAGATAATGATGATTTAAACGAGGAGCCACGAGCCGGTGAGTTTGATTTCGAAGAAGGCAATGCAGCCATCAGAAATACAGTAGGCGTCGAAGAACTGGATTTGAATGCGACGATGAATAATGAGGACCAAGGCGATGACCTAAATGCTCCATACGGAGGTGAGCAGCAGCAACAGGCTTACCAACCAGAACCTCAATGGCAGATTGAAGAAGAGGAACAGCAACAGCATTATGGCGCCTCCAACAATAGAGATTTCAGAACCTTCGAAGATATCCAAAGGGAGGAAGAAGCACGTCAGCAACAGGAAGAAGATGAAGCCGTGGATGAAATTAAGCAAGATATTCGTTTCACCAAACAAAGCTCTATGGCATCGACTCGTAACACTTTGAAGATGGCACAAGAAGCTGAGATGTCAGGTATGAACTCCTTGGGTCTCCTGGGGCATCAAAGTGAAAAATTGAACAACGTTGAGAGGAATTTGGATTTACTGAAAGTGCAAAACAAGATTGCCGATGATAAAGTGGCAGAGTTAAAGAAACTAAACCGTAATATCTTGGCAGTCCACGTCTCTAACCCATTTAACTCCAGAAGGAGACAGAGAGAACGCGAAGAAAAGATCAAGAATCGTAAGATCGAGGAAAAATTGATGCAAGAGCACACTAGTCAACAACTGTCCAACTCCACACAACGTATTGAAGGTGCGATGAGAGGTAACAGCGAAACTGGAGCTGTACGCGAGAGATATCAAAGGCAACAAATCCTAGATCGTGCTAAGAAATACCAATTTGAAAATGACGAGGAAGACGACATGATGGAAGTCGAGATAGATAGAAACCTTGATCAAATTCAACAGATTAGTGGTCGTTTAAAGAAACTGGCTGTAGCAACAGGTGAAGAATTAAATTCACAACAAAAGCGGGTTAACAATATCGAGGACAGTACAGACGATCTAGACATCAAGATTCATTTAAACACTACCAGGTTATCAGGGATAAGGTAAAAATAAAAGCTAAATAGATTAAATTCTGAAGAATATGCTAATTGTCGTTAAAAAATGTAAATGCTAATGCTCGTATGTATATGTCTTTTTATGTGGTCGTTCATTGTCTTTGATTTAGCCAAAGTTTATAGTTGTTCTCGGCAATGTGGTCGAAATACATCTCACTTCTAGACGGCGAAGTTTGCTGGTAAATCGATGATCGAGGGATAGCAATCGTATTGGCAGATTCCATGTTCATGAGGCAGTAGATACTAGCATCATCATCAGCATCATTTTCACCTATACCATTGGCAGTCTTGAAATCCATCGGCAGCAACAAAGGCGAAGTAATTAAAGAATCTTCTTCTTCCAAAGTACCAGAATTCTCTCGCACATCTAGAGATTCCAAAGAAGCATGTATCGAGTGTTTATCCTTCAATTGACAGCTTTCGGAGCAGTATAATTGACGATCACCATTACAATCGTGTTTCTTATTCTTGCATGCCAATTTCTGTTTAGTGTTAGGAGACTGTTGTAGAATCAATTGATCACACACTATGCAATAATCGTTAAACGCAGTCATCCTTGATCCTTCTCCCTATGCAAAAGGCTTTGTATTAAGGAAAAACACAATCACTTATATATATTATCAACAACTCGAAAAACGAACAAGCCATGTGTACTAATTGATAAGGGCTCTGATCGACATGTGTTTATATATATTTTCGCTACGCACCCACATGTTTAACCCAGAAGTCACCCACCCGCAACTTTAGTGACTAAAAATGACTGACTTAGCTAGAACTTGGCAGAACTTGGTCGAAATGATAGACAAAGCTGGAAATAAACCACAATTGCGGCACAATAAGCGCACCCATCGCGAATTGACCATATCGAACGGCTAGAATAAGCCTCACCGTTAACTAAATGGCGCCCGTACTGTAAAAAACTGAAAAATTTTCAGTAATTTCTGCACCTCTATGGGCATGGGCACCCAACAATAGGATTGCCCGATGACCTAACGCATCAGCACCTTGCTGGTGAGCATGTAAAACGCACATGGGTAGCATTCTTTAACCTACCTTGAGAGCTTTCTTGCTGCGCCGTGGCTCGAACAGGCCTCCCGAGGCAATTACTCACTATACGAGGTGAGCTGAGCAGGGATAGTCGAGAATGTAGGCCCCACAATGGTCATGTGGCCGTGTAGTCGTGAACCAGTTGAACGTAGATCGTATCGTTTATTGCTAGCCTGTTGGGAACTGGAGAGGCAAACTCCGTATGGGTGGTAGTGAATTCTCACTTTCGCGGGTGGAATGGGGTAGCGGGGACATCAATGGTGATGTAGGTGCCGTTACTGCGGGTGTCAGTGATGTGCGGGTTGTAGCCTGTCTTTCTTGCTGTATTGCTAGTAGTTTATCATTGAGCTCTTGTGGGAAGTTTGCTGTAGTAGTCATTGGCGGCGGGACTAACGGTTGCATGCCTATTATGTTGTGTAAGCTTGTTGAGCTCGTAGTTCTGCTTAAGCTCGAAGTGGGAGTAGTTGTCTTTGACTTCTTACGTGCCTGTTCTTCGTAGTGGTCGTCATCTTGGGAGTGGGGTTCTTCTAAGCCGTCGTCTTCGTCGTAGTCGGAGTCCGAGTCTGAGTTTTGACCGCTGCTGATCCCAAAGGATGTGCTTTGTGCGTTGAGTAGATTGTTCAACGATAATGCCGACTTAGGCCGCTTCATTCCCTTGTGCATAGCGCCGTGGTTTACTAAGTGGAAATCTGTCAATGAGGCAGGTCGCGGTAGTACGATATGTCTGCCCTGGGTGCCCCTACTAGTCTCTGGAGTATCCATATAACCTGTAGCTGGAGTCATTGCCTGTAAAGGCGATAGTGCGCTGAGACGAGTTCTGCTATTGCTGGTTGAAATGGGTGGTGAAACCACTGTTCCTGTCTGAGGCGGCGATGGTGATGGTGTATCGCCTATTTCGAAAGATGCAAACGATTTCCCTGGCTCTTCAACTGGGATTTTCTTCTTACGCCCTCTCTTAGCTCGCGGATGTGGATTTGTATGGATTCTACGATGTCTGGTTAGTTCATCGCTACGACTAAACCGTTTCGCACAGCCTGGGAAATCACAGGCGTGTGGTTTTTCACCCGTGTGGGTTCTTAAATGCCTAGTTTGGTGTTCTAACCGACGGAATGCTCGCTGGCATATAGGACATACATGCGGTCTGGGCGCGTCTTTACCGGAATTTCTAGTTTTTTTGGGCTCTGTATTAGCACTGGCCACTTGGCTAGCTTCCTCAGCCATTGGATTCAAAGCAGTAGCTCAATAGATGGCTTTTAAACCTCTCTTTAGCTATCCGATCTCGCATTCTTCGAAGTCTTCGAGACCCCCAGGCTCTTAACCAATTTTTCAGAGCCCGTCACTGGGAACGACCGCTATCAACAGATCTCATCGTAATAACAAAGCCATAAGCCTTATAGCGAGCCGTTGAGAGTCCAGGTGAGCGCTGATAGTATACTATGAGTAGTGGTTGATCCATTGATAAAGTTTTCTGGGGCTCTTACGCTTTAATATGTCCGGGTAACGAGTTCCCCATATATAAGGCGAGGACCCTGGGCGGCTAAATTTACGCCTCGATTGTTTACTTTACAAAGAACAAGATGCCGCCAAAGAAAGCTGCCAAGCAAGTACAGGCACGGGGATCTGAAGCCGAAGATCTGATTGAAGAGTACCTGGTGTCTCAGTATAAGCCATTTGCGATCAACGACATTGTACAGAACCTGCACAACAAAGTGGCGAAAACAGCAGCGGTTAAGGCTTTGGAGAGTCTTGCAAGTGCTGGTAGGATTACTACAAAGAGTTTTGGCAAGATTGTGATCTACGCATGTAATGAGAAGGAGTTGGAGTTGCCCGACGGTGTTCAGGAGTCGGAGTATAGACCAGAAACGCTTGCTCAGTGGAGGAATGAGCTGGCAGAAGTTGAAAAGGATAATTTACAGGCCCAAGAGGTTTGGCAGAAAGTGGCGAGAGAACCTACAAATGAAGAATTGCCCCGGTTGATCAAGCAAAATTGTCAGACTGCACAACAATTGCGTGATAAGTTAAGCGAGCTGCAAACAAATTGGGAACCACAAGATGAAGTAGTTGTGGAACGATTGATGGCAGTAGAAGCGCAGGTTGATAAACAATTGAAGTTGAGAGCGCGATTGGTTAAGAATTTACTCGCGTTGATTAAAGATAGCGTTAGACCTTCGAATATGGCCGAGTTTCTAGTAAGTACGGTGGAACTACCTGGATTCGCTGCATGCAGTAATACTAACTCATTGATAGGAAGATATCGGTTTTGAAGAAGTGCATTGATAGCGATGTTTATCACGGGACACGTCTGATGGGCATGTCCGAGCTTCGACAATAAGATAAGTAAGTCCCTAACAACCAGATTGACCATTCCTATAAAGATGGACCGCTCGAAACTAGTTACAACGATTTCGATCTCTAAAATGGCATCGAACATCGAACAACAATGGCATACTCATATCTCACTGATAGCACTTACGGTAAAGACAATGTTAAGTTTTTAAAAGTTAAGAAGGATAAATCGAACCCAAAGAAGCATGAAATCATGGAAGCTACCGTCAAGGTGCTCCTAAAGGGTGATTTTGACGTCTCATACACTGAGGCAGACAATTCTCCAATTGTCCCCACTGACACTGTCAAGAACACGATCCTTATTTTGGCCAGACAATACGATACTTGGCCAACGGAAAAATTCGCTGCTAAGTTGGCGCTCCACTTCACTGAGAAATATGGTCATGTTTCTGGTGTTACCGTGCAAATTTATCAGGACCGTTGGGTTAAGTATGATGTCGACAACAAGGAGAGTTTACACTCTTTTATTCATCAAGGCCCAGAGAAGAAAGTCACTTTCTTGGATTATGACAAGAAAAATGGTCCCGGTCAATACTTCTTGACTACAAACATCAAGGATTTGACTGTCTTGAAATCGACAAATTCCATGTTTTACGGTTACAATAAATGTGATTACACGACTTTGAAACCCACCACTGATCGTGTTTTGTCCACCGATATTTTTGCTTTATGGGAATGGAGCTGTTCCAAATTGGGCTGCTTGAAATCTATCGCTGACGGTCAGAAGGATTCCATCTTTGATTCTGTGTACAATACTGCTCGTGATGTCACTTTAGACATCTTCGCTAAGGAGAATTCTCCCTCTGTCCAGGCAACTATGTTCAACATGGCTACTGCTATTTTGCAAAAAGCTCCTCAAGTCGACTATGTTACTTACGAGCTGCCAAACAAACATTACTTCTTGTTTGACCTCAAGTGGTTCAAAGGGTTGGATAACGATAATGAGCTATTTTATCCATCTCCACACCCTAACGGACTGATCAAATGTAGAGTTGGTCGTAACCAATCAAAACTTTAAGCGATCAAATACTATGCAGGCAGGTGTTTATTTTATAGATCTCAGAAGTTTATCAACAGGCTATTTATGCCATTTCTTATTTACATGCACATTCATGCTACATTAACCCATTGAACCATTTCTGACCTTTGGTATACTTTTGCTTCGAAAGCTTTGGATCAGCTTGATTCATCTTGATGAAATCGCCTGGTTTACCAGATTTGTACCGTACTTTAGCGTCATGAGCCAGTGTCTTTAACATCCCAGGTTTACCAATGTTGAAACCCCATCTTTGCAAAATCCTGACGGTTGCAGGTGTGATTGCTGCAGTCAGCGGCAATCTGACCACGATTAAACTCTTGTGAATACCATATGCAATTAGAAATTCAGCTAGTAAAGTGCTTTGCTTGAATTTTTCCCACCATGACAGGTGATCCAATTCTCCGCTAAGCTTTCTCTCCTCATCTCGGGCCAATTTCTCTCTCACCTGCTTAATAACTTCCTCTTCTTCAATACCATATCCAAAGACCCGTTTGGCACTATTCAGGTAAACTCTCATCTTTTCTTCACCAAGCGAGTGAACCATTAGAAAGCATAAAGGTAAGTCCAATGCGGTCAATGCAAGGTAGACCCCCAGGGCAGAATAACCATATAACTGGATCAATCCTTTAATGCCCTTAGGTTTTACAGTAGCCTGTGTGGAATTGAATCGGCATTTGAAGAGGCTGCTCTTTAATACGTTCGATTGAGCTTGAAATAGAGGACGATTCAGCCTGCCGGGCAGCCATCTTAAGACAGAGAGTTTTGAAGCAAACATCGGGGATCCAAAAGATTGGGGTAGGGACTGATATGTTTTGTTGATCAACTAGAAGCTATATAATAGCTTAACTTGAAGGTTTAACGATGAAAAAAATCCGGGTAGTGTAAAATATGTAATTATGAGCTGTACTTACTAAATAATAAATTAGATATCATAGTTCAACGTATCCAGGTTCTTGATTTGGGATTGTACTGTATGCTGAATTTTCAGCGAATTTTGTCAAAGTTTATTATGTCCTTTGATTTGATTCACTTAAACACAGGGATCGTAGTTGTACCCACTTTAGAAGTAGTGACTGAATCATCGCATTTGCTAACGTAAGTGACAGATTTGTAAAATTCTCTAATTTCTACCTGTGTTTGACCATCTGTTGTAACCGTCGTGGTTGAAGTGGAGTACGGGGTCGTACCCATAGTCACTGCTGTCGGATCCAGTTGGCACGACTCACTGGAAAATGCTACTGCTGAGCAGACCAAAATGCAAATGAAAGGACGAATCAAATTTATCATATTGCTTGCACTGATTCAAGCTGGAATTTCGAGAAATCTCGAGAAATCATCGCTGATCCATCACAATTCGCTCTTAAATACTATAATTTAACAGGTTTCAGAGTCCGACGGTGCAGGTATAATACGATTACTGGATCAAGAATTAGTAATTAAGTAGGCTCATCGACATCTCTTCGTAGTTTCAGCGACTTGTAGCTCTGTCCCAAAAGAGCGACAATAATGCGAATCGCCTATATACAAAGCGAATAGCACTAGAATGGCTAATACTATGACAGTGTTTTAACATGAAGCACGGTAACCTGGATGTAGTAAATTTTACATAGATTTTAATGGTAAAAACACTAGATATACTACCAATTGCTAATTAAGTGAAAAGATTTATGGTTCGTGGACCTGTTTCCTTAACGAGAAGTGGCAGCAACCTTTTGGAAAGCACCCTTAGCTTGTTGCTTAGAGATCTTGGAACCACCAGAAGCAGCTAGCTTAGCCTTCTCAGCCTTTCTAGCAGCCTTAGCTTCCTTCTTCTTTTCCTTGTCAGCCTTCAATTTTTCTTCTCTTTGAGCCTTTCTAACATCTGGTCTAACAGATCTTCTCTCTTTGATCAATTCCAAAGAAGCACCAACGATTGGTCTTTGAGCCTTGACAGACTTTCTGGATCTCTTCTTGGCGACTTCCTCGGTGATACCCTTCTTGTGGTGTCTTCTGAACAAAACGGTCCAGTGGACTCTTCTTGGGTTCTTTCTTTGCTTGAACAAAGAAGAGGACTTAGAGTTTTGGAATCTGAAGATCTTGGAGTCACCACGGACAAACAAAGTACCTCTACCTGGGTAGATCTTGGCACCGGAAAAGGAATCAATTTCAACCTTCATTTTTCTACTAAAAATTCGTTAGTAATACAATTCGACAATTATTGTAGCCCATTCAGATGTATTCTTTCCTTCCACATTATTTTCGAAATTTCACCTTATACTCTGGGCTATTTCAACAGTACTATCACATACCTCTCAAGTCGTTGCTTGGTCTCTTCCTTTCTTGCAAAATACGTTGCAATTCACAATCCTCAACTATAACTTCAACTTCACTGTGTTACGGTATGCTAGTCAGTATGGTCCATTGCAGAAGCCTTGCAGTTACTGTTGCTCCTACCAGGTCCAGCCGGAAGCTAGAACGAAACGAGCCTAGGTCTGGAAGGAAGCTAGTGAGAGCTCTGCCTAGATTACACGGATTCTGTGCCTAGCGCTAGAAGGAGCTCCGCCTGGCGACGCTGAAAAATTACTGACATTTTTTTTCACCAAATTAAAGACGCGGTGTCTTAATTTTTTTCAAAAACAGTCACAGATTTTAGGATAATACCATTGAAAAGTTTTCAACATATACTATAGTTCTTCAAGTATAATCTGCAACTTATATTCTTCTACTTGACATTTTGATTATATTTAATCTTTGTTTACTTTAAATTGACAAGTGAGACCGGAGTGTTTAGCTAGACTATAAAACAACTACGCAGAGATGGTCAGTATAATTTAATTTTAGCACTTTAATTGGAAAACGAGTTATCTCATCGGATATGTCTATTTGAGTGTATGGTTTTCTTTTGAAAAGTGTTTTAATATTTGCATTCGTAACTGGATTTACTAACAATAATAACGTTTTGAATAGGCCCCAGTTAAGAACCAAGAAAACATCAACCAGAAATTGGCTTTGGTTGTCAAGTCCGGTAAGTACACCCTAGGTTACAAATCTACCGTCAAGGCTTTGAGACAAGGTAAGTCCAAGTTGGTCATTATTGCTGCCAACACCCCAGTCTTGAGAAAGTCTGAGTTGGAATACTACGCTATGTTGTCCAAGACCAGAGTTTACTACTTCCAAGGTGGTAACAACGAATTGGGTACTGCCGTCGGTAAGTTGTTCAGAGTCGGTGTTGTCACTATCTTGGAAGCCGGTGACTCCGATATCTTGACCGCTTTGGCCTAAGTGGAATGTATAGTATAGCATTGTCTTTATAATATATTAATCTACTTTCCATTTCAATTACTCTTCTTCGCGTGGCATGTTATGTAGATCATCTTTAATTTAATAAGGGAAGTCACTCGAAAAGCTCGAGGAACTGACGGACTCAAAGAGATAACGGTCAACGTTAGCTGAAATGCCTAGAAGATATTCTGATAGTGATCATAGGAGCGGTGCTGGGGTTTCTTTGGCTAGTTTATTGGAATTGTTAGATCCAATTGCCTCAAATGTTACTTCGAGTTATACTTCTAATAATTACTTGGCAAGAGCTAAGAAACATTTAAAGAACTTAGATCCAGTGGATAAAAGAGTGCAATTAGATGAATGGAAAGTAAAGGTACTCAGAAGGGTGAAAGCTCTTGACGAACCTTTACATTCGATATTCTTTAAGGATGACTCAAAATTGAGTAAATTCTTCTACCCGTTTGCATTATTCAACATATTTCTTGTCGGATTGATGATGGGTAAGTTTCCAGAGTGGTTTCATGTTTATCACACAGCCTTATATGTGCTACTGATGCCCATTAGGTTTTACACCTATTACAAGACAAATAACCATTATTACCTCGCAGATCTGTGTTATTTTGTGAATTTCCTATGCATGTTGTTCCTATGGTGTTTTCCTGAATCTGTCCATCTCTATCAAACGTGTTTTGCACTGACGTTTGGGTCATTGAGTTTCGCTGTGGTTACTTGGAGGAATTCGCTTGTCATTCATTCTATCGATAAGACTACTTCATGTTTTATTCACATCATGCCCACTTGCACGATGTACATCATCCAACATGGGATATCAGAATCGCTAAAGTTAGCTAGATTCCCAGCGGCTTCCATGACAGCTTCCAGATCTTGGGACTTGAAGAAAAATATCATTTGGACTTCGTTTTACTATCTGACGTGGCAATCACTTTACCACTATTTTATCACTTTACGCAAATCGAAAAAGATCAAGGCTGGCGAAAGGATAACTAGTTTCGAATACTTGACCACTCACCAGTTTAAGGACCTTTGGGTGGTCAAATTGCCCTCGCCATGGCCTATGGTTATCTACACGATAGCCCAATATTTCTACCAATTATCAACCATGTTGCTATGCGGTATATGGTTTCATCATAGATTGGCTGCAGCTGGATTCTTATCTTCGATATTTCTGTGTGCTGCCCACAACGGTGCTACATACTATATCGACATTTACGGTAAGAGGTTTGAGAAAGAGGTCGATAAACTACGAAATGAAGTGCTTAGTTTACAGCAACAGCTGAAAACCTCCTCCAACAGTAACACTCCTGTGGAAAATGGTTATAATGCTAGTGGAGCCAACACGGCGGATTCGTCAGAAAGGGAAAGTATCAGTTCAATGAAGAGTCTATAATGACTCGAGCCTCTATATTTTGAAGTCACATTATTTACATGGTATGTTCAGTATTATATTCATTAAAAATTAAGTTCCTTGATATGCTCCTCGATATTTAGAATTGGTGATTTCTTATTCACGATCTCCAAAAGTATCTTTGCGCTTTTTTCATCTTCAATCTTGATCAGACCTTGATGAAGGGCTCTCACCATATCGTACTTCCAATCGATGAATCTTTGAGAAGTCATAATGATACCCAAAGCATCCGCATACATTCCTTGGTTCGCAAAAAAGGATACCATCAGAGCAGCGAATTCGCTATCTCTTTGATTTTTCTCAGCTATATTCAAATTCTTGAACGCCAAAGTTTTCCTAAAATCACCACGGTACTTCCAGGCCTTTGTCGCCAATTTGCTGTCACCAAACGTTGCGGCCGCTTTCATCATGAGTTCATAAGTGGCACAGCTGGCTAAAATTTTGTGCTTCATAGAGGCAATATAAGCCATCTTGGCATTTGAATCATCCTCACTATCCATTGAAATGTCCTTGATGTGATCACTGACTGGGTGACTACCTTTGTCTATCTGCAAAAAGCCGTTGTAGAGTTGTTCTATCACTGAGTCAAACTCTTGTTGTTGGAAGCAGAAAGTTTCGAATCTTAACAAAAACTCCTTCTCATCTCCCAAGCGAATAGGTATTGTCAAGAAGGAAGTTAAAGAGACAGGATTCAAAACAGCGTGGTTAACCTCTTTACTTTTCCATTGAGCAATCTTATGCAATATTTTGAGTTTAAATTCCTCTAGAGTATTTGATCCCAAGCGTATGTTCTCGAGATTCTCTTGTGTCAGATCATGAGGCTTCTGCCTCAGGTCATATAATCCACCATATTCTAAATTGAACTGCCATAATGCTCTTGATTCTGCCAAAACTTGCCACGGTTGATTTAAATCGACAACTGGAAGCATTGGCAATTGATTGTTGATTCCATCATCACCGGATTGTCGCACCGTATAATCAACACTGTTCATAATATTCCGCCTTAGCTTGATACCTTGTTCGTATCCCATCAATATTGGCAATGAAGTGCTGTCGAATTTGGAATATGCGAGTAGCAAGTAGTTGAACAGCCGCGGGTCCAATGCGTATTGCCACACTTTCCTGATGTCAGAACTATAAGTCAATTTTTTCACCAGTTGCCTATATCTTTGAGTAGTATACTTGTAGTATAATGCCCTGGCAAGACCAACATCACCATCGTACGCGGCTAACGCCATCATTGCCTCTAAAGTGTGATAGAAGGGAACCTCTGTGTGCTTGGTGTGAAAGGTGTCCTCAATCTGGTGAATATATTTCCAACCGAGCAACCTCAGCGATTCAGCCTTATTTTCACTTGTCATTGAATCTGCACTCGCTCTAGCCAAAGTTTTGGCCATAATGTTGAGGGTCTGTGCATTTGGCTGCACATTCTTATCACTCATTTCTTGGAATAAGTCTATCGCCCTTGCATAATCCCGATCTCTGTTACAGAGATGTAGCACCGAGTTGTAAGTAACCACATCAGGTTCATGGCTCTTTGATAAAAACTTCATCGTGTCAAACACATCCCATGCTTGTTTACTAACCCCGATCTTGGTGTAAAACTGTATGATCGTGGTGTAATTTTGTCTGTTGGGTGTTATACCGTAGTCTTCTTTAAACTTGGATAGAAAATAGTTCATATTCTCAAAGCTCAGAGCTTTACTTGAGTATTTTATGCAGCAGTTCAGTATAAATTGGTTCATTTCGAACACTTCGGTAGTGTGTGTCTCCCTTGTTTGATCATATCTTTGGAGAAGCTCTTTCATCTTTTCGAGTATACGCTCATGATCTTGACCTGCTTTTAATTTCGACAAATTGGAGAAAAGACAGTTGTACATTGGGTAGCTAAACCGTGATATATCACCATCCACCCTCTCTAGAAGCATTTGATCAAGATTTTCTATATTTTCAAAGGAAAGCCAATCACACTTGGCTAGTAGCCACTTCTTCAGTACCATTATTGGCACTTCTTTGAGCCGCAGCTCGGAGTGATGCAATTTAGATATGATGCCATTCCAGTTTTGGTGTGATTTGTCCATCAAAGAGGCCAGAACAAATGCGTCGTCGTTAATTCGCTTTCTAATTATGTCCGGCAGCAGTTTATTTGATTCCTTGGGCTGAGCCGCCATAATGATCGATGAGAGGTTTTTAGGGTCCTTCGAAGTCGTAGGTGAAGAGGCACTGGCTATCAGATCATTGAAAATTGCACTCGAATTTTGATCATCATTGTCCTCACTCGGGCCAATTTGATTGTTTAGTTCATCGTTCTTCTTTCGATTAGACTCGCTAAGCTTTATCTGTTCTCTTATATTCCTGGTAAACTCTTGTAATTGCTTGAGCTTGAACTCTAGGGTTTTAGTGTCTGTTTTACCCACACCTTTAAGGTTCAGATCGCTAGCGGACACATCTTTGATTCGCCGTTTTCTCTTGTGAGCGGTTGTTCTAGATGGTATTATAGCTGTTCTCGCAGGAATAAAATTCAGTGCCGGTAGTCTTTGGAACGTTCTCGAGTATATTCGAGATCTAAGACTATACATAGTTGTAAAATTGAAGCTAACAGAGGGTCTATGATATCCTTCTCATCCTACAATGTTATTGTATTGAAATTTTTTGGCCAAGCTCATCGCGGAAAATTTTTCGAATATAACGATCTTAACTATTTAGTTAAGAGATAAGAACATCATTTAGTAGTCAATCAGCCCAGTATCTACAATCATTATGACTGCAAAGGTACAAGAAGTGACTATCGATGATAATACGAAGTTGAGGGGAACTCCAGTGAGTGGAAGAACCTGGAAAAACGACAAGGGCCAATTTAGAGTCAAGAGCAGAGTTGTTAAGAACAAGAAGTTAAGCTCATGGCAACTAAAGGAGCAGAAAAGGCTTGAGGACAAGCAATTCAAGGAGAGGATGAAGGCGCTGAAAGATGAAAAGGAGGAAGAGCGTCAAAGAAGGATACAATCTCTAAAGGAGAGAAGAGAAAAGAAGGCCGAAAGTGAAAGGTACGAACTGCTAGCAGCCAAGATGCATGCCAAGAAGGTCGAAAGAATGAGAAGGAGGGAGAAGAGAAATAAGGCTTTGAAGGAGCGTTGATGCGCTTCAGAAATAATATTAGGCAATTGTACATGTAAAATATTAATTAGGGAATAGGTCACCAGAATCAAATCAGAAGCGCTATTAGTCATGAATAAGCTCCATGTCAACTGAAGCTGTTCAATTAGTTCTCTCTCGTTTGAATAGTCGAAAAAAATAAATGCGAATTCTGTGGATCGAACACAGGACCTCCAGATTACAAGTGACCGAAGTTAAATCTTCAGTCTGGCGCTCTCCCAACTGAGCTAAATCCGCTTATTAACTTTGATGTAAGTTTTATTAACTTTGAAAGTGTTATTGAGTACAATGGAGCATGCCTAAACTAGTATTAGCATAGTATTAGATATGACTGATAGACAATCATTGATCAATGAGCCAAAGGTACAGGGTGATTAAGAACCACTTGACCTTTTGTATATGTGGCAATGGGACCTACTATAGCAAATGCGAATGGTAGCAAGAAGCAAGGGCACCTTTTGGAACTTATTGATGAAGATGTGCAATCCGTTAATGCGGTTGAGACAAAGTTGAAGATGAATAATATCCCTAGTGAATCGAATGAGGGCGATAGAGCTCCAAAAAGACTGAAGAAAGATAATCAGAATACATCTGGAGCCTTGGAGGAGGTGAGTCCCGAGGAGTTTAGGCAATATCATAAGGCTAAGGATAGAGTACGAGAGTTTTACAAGGAACAACATGAAATGCAGACAATGGCTTATAACTTGCAAGCTAGAATAAATTACAAGACTAAAGTGAGAGCTAAAATGACTGTCTGGGATGCACTTTCCAATTTGAGTAAGCTCATCGATGAGTCCGATCCCGATACTGAGCTTTCACAGATCGAACATGCGATT
Source organism: Torulaspora delbrueckii (assembly GCF_000243375.1). Lineage (NCBI taxonomy): Eukaryota > Fungi > Ascomycota > Saccharomycetes > Saccharomycetales > Saccharomycetaceae > Torulaspora > Torulaspora delbrueckii. The sequence continues at coordinate 483,103 of NC_016506.1, read as the reverse complement.
CAGACCGCTGAAGCGATTAGAAAGGATGGTAAACCACGATGGATGCAGTTGGTTGGACTAATTCATGATTTGGGAAAAATCCTATATTTTTTCGATAGCGAGGGACAATGGGATGTGGTTGGTGATACTTTCCCCATCGGTTGTCAGTTTGTCCAAGATATAATCTTTAGTGAATTCTTCCAGGGCAATCCAGACAATTCCCACCCCATCTATTCTACTAAATATGGAATATATGAGCCTAATTGTGGGCTAAGCTCCATTCTCATATCCTGGGGGCATGACGAGTATATGTATTACGTGGCGAAGAGTCAGTCGACATTGAACGAAAGAGCTTTAGCTATGATACGATATCATTCATTCTACCCGTGGCATCGCGAAGGTGCGTACCGATATTTAATGAGTGATGGCGATTATAAATTACTGGAGGCTGTTCAAGAGTTCAATAGGTATGATCTTTACTCAAAGAGTTTGAAGAAATATGATATTGAAAAATTGAAACCGTATTATGTTGAACTGATAGATGAGTTTTTCCCAGAAAAACTCGTGGAATTTTAAGCAAATTGTTAAAAATCGTATATTGCATATTAGTGAACATCTAACTATAGTACAGAAACCTTAATTGTTATTTTTTTGATTATTATCCTTTTGTTTTCTCATAACCCAAATTGATATCGCCATATCCCATTGGCGATATATACCATTAATGGCATTTATTATTGCATAAAGCTCTGGATGCCAAAAGATTGTTCAATCCCGTAAGGGCCGGGGTTTTTCCACAAATCATTAAAATATGATAGAATGGTAACTTCGCCGTTTAGTTCTTCCAAGATCGACTGGATTGCAATTTGCTGGTTCTCATAAGATGGGACATTCAAACCATTAGAACTACCACTGAATGGGTAACCTGTCTCAGTGATAATGACATTTGAGGTACCACAAAGCTTTTGTACTAATTGCAATTGGCCTTTAACGAATGAACCAGCTTCGGAGGCGTCAATTTGTGCGTTGAAGTATGAGTGAGGGTTGATACCAACCATATCAATGGCCGCCTCGGTACATAGCTCAGGATGGTTTTGGAAGGAAACGGGAGGTTCACTGGTGGTCACTTGACCGTTGTATCCAGCTGCTCTCAATTGGGTTTTCACTGATTGAATCTTACCGATTAGTTCGCTTGGCGAACAGTAGCCAGAAATAATGGCTTCGTTACCAATGGTAATATATTCAAAGACATCCCATCCAGATTGCTGTCCATATGCGATAAGAGCTGCTACGCTGCTATCAATAGAATCAGCGCCAGATGAGCCAATCCAGAAACCTTGGTTGATCTTAATACCTAGCTTAGAGCATGCTGGTTGAACAGTCTCGATCGAATTACAGTCAGTACCGTAGATACGCACTTGGGAAACACCTTTCGATTTGATGATTTGTAAATCATTGTAGACATCAGAAGCGGATCTGCATGTACCGTCTGAGTTGTATGGGGAGTATGTTAGGGCCTTTGGAACTCCAGTAGCACTGGCAGCGGAAGAGGTTGCACTCGAAATGGTAGAAGTAGAAGCGGAAGAGGTTGTAGAGGTTGTAGAGATTGTAGAAGTCGTTGGTTCACTCGTCAAAGTAGCTTCACTTGTCGTAGTGGCAACGGTAACTGCGGTATGGGCCTGAGCTGGAGGTTGGCTGATGGCAGAGGCGGAAACGACATCATCACCTATAGCCGCCATTGTTGTTGGGGAGTTTTGGTTGCCTTGAGAGCTTGTAGTTGCAGTGTTAGAAGTTGTGGCAGCAGTGTTAGAAGTTGTTGTCGTGAATAAATTGGTTGTTGTTGCATCTGATGTGGCTGCGGGGGTGGTGGATGTTTGTGTAGCACCAGAATCTTGACCATTGTTAGGGCTAGCACTAGTAGTTTGAGGTTCACCAGCCTGTTGTGCAGCGTTAGCAGAAGCGGAAGAGGTTGTCGTGGCAGCGTTTGGAGTGTTGCCAGCAGCGTTTGGAGCAGTGGCGGAAGTGGTCGAAGGTGTGGTTGCACCCTCGAGAGGGGAATTGCCGGTCGAGAGAACACTGTTAGAGGAAGCTTCAGTGGCAGCAGTAACTGCATTGTTACCTTGCTTATTCTGGATGACGGAAGTGACCGTAGCTGCAGGTTGAGCAGTAGGATCCACGCCAGCGGGAATCAAAGTAGTGGTAAATGTGACCCCGTTGCTTATTATGAACTCCACGGTTGGAGCGACAACGATTTTAGTAGTGGTAGAGTAAAAATCTGTGACAGTATTCGTTGGTGCAGTGTGAACCCTAGTTACCACCAAACGTTTCTCCAATTCTTTCCTCTGGAAGAGTATTGGGAAGGCATTTGCCATAGCACATATGAATGTCAGCGTAATTAGTAATGAAGGCGTCATCTTTTAAGAGTTTCCTCGAGCAATCAATAATGAATGAATGGTTGTTAGTCCAGTAGGTAAAAGTCTGAGATATAGCTCTGAAGTTATAGTATCAACTCTAGTAACCGACTATCTGTTATCCAGAGATTTCATGATCCTTTTATAATATATCATTAGATGCCAAGCTGCTCAGCTAGCTGCGCTGAACCAGATCACATCAAACTCACCCAAACCAGCAAGAAAGGCTGCCATTGATCTGTGTTTACACCTGGTACTTCCAGTTTGAGAGATTCCAGTCTATACTGACTGATCAAGATCTTGACACAACCAGCGGCAAGCGCTAAGATCTGGTTTTCGTTGTTTAGCTTTCACTATGCTTTCGACTTTTTTTCACCTAGTATTTTGTTTTTTTTCGCTGGGCAAGTGAAAGGTAAATAATAATAATGCGGCTGAACCAACAATGCTGGACAAGCGATCAAACAGTTTAGATGAAGTTTTAATCACTCTGAGCAACGGTTGATCGCTGAACTTAACTTCAAAATGAATTGTTTGAAAATGGCTTGATTGTGCATCAGCCTGTTGTATTCGGAATATAGCGTCTATTTACGTCCCATCAGGTTGACAACTAATGCTGTCCAGCCTGTGAAGTGCTCGACACCCTTACCTTCACCGGTGTGCTGGTCGTATGACTCGTAGCAGTACCCTTTCTCCTCCCAGTTCTTGAACACATTGTTGATTAGGTTGGATTTTAGGTCTTTAAAAAGCTTCTGAGCCACTTGCTTCTCAGGTGAGAAGGTTCCTTCCTTGGCGGATAAAACTTCGGGATAGTAATATTTCAGAGCATCGAGACAAAGGTAGTTGATATTCATCCACACGGGACCTCTCCAGTAGTTCTCAGAGGTACCGAAATATTCATCCTTTCTAGATAGGGAAAGTAAACCGTAGTCAGAAAATATTCTTTCGGGATCAGCCATTAGGGAGACGATGCGATCCAGATGAGCAGAGTCTCGTGGAATTAATTTTAAAGCAAATGGTAAGAGTGATATATAGCCCTCATGACAGACAAACGTGCGGGCGTCCTCGAAACTGTCAATGGTGAGGTCACAATAGCATCCTTGAGCCTCGTTCCAATGAAGCAGGTCGAGATTCTCGATTACGTTATTTTCCCAATTTTGATAATGTTTTTCGTCTTCTTCCAATCCTAAGACATGCGCAATCCGCTTCATCGACCTTGTCATGACTCCAACCCAAGCTAAGGCATCGACGTTGAGTTCTGCAACATCAGGAGGTTGTGGTCTAGGGTAGTCATCCATTCCACTAGGTAAGCAGTGAGAGATGGTGCGACCTCTCCAAACGTATACCTCATCCTCGTGAGCCTTTTCCAAAATTCCCTCTTCATTCAGCATTTCTTCGTACTCTTCGAACAAACCTCTTTGGGAATCCTTAAACCAGTTGTAGTGCTTGAGTAGCTTCGGGTATATCTTCCTGGCGTATTCCACCAACAGGTTCGAATTAAACTCTAATTGGTTGGTCTCGTCTTGCATCATTACATCGTCTTTCTCAAATGCCATCGCTGAATCTTCCTGGCTCTTGATGGCTCTTTCGAGCATTTCACTAAAGGCAAGAAGTAGTGTAGGAGGATTTGCAATATTTGGATTTTGAATCCTAAATTCCTCAGGCACTTTATTTCTCGCCTCATCACCCAAGATTATCTCCCTGGCTATCCATCCGCTGTCATCTTCGATAAGCTCAAACCAGCTAGAGATGATAACGAAAGCTAAATCAAAGTCATACTCCATGATCTGTAGCAGATGGAAACCTTCATCCCAATAGAAGCCACGAGGGAATGCTGCTCTGCTGGGCACACTGGTAAATAGACTCAAAGGTCCCTCTTCTCTGGAATTCAGTAACTTGATTTCTTCAAATTGTTCGTCGTCGAAGATGGTTGTTCTGTCCACCAACTGTGTCCCATGGAAGTAGCCGATGCCGCCAAGCAAGTTCGAAAGAGTTTCAAGAGCAAACTCATGGTGTTTCCCATTTTTTGGTTCTATTTCAAACAGTCTATCGAACTTAGATTCGACATGCTTCAATGTCTCGACAATCAGAGCGGTAACTTTCTGAGCTGATAGAATTTTTTCTTGAGCATTCAATTTATTATAGACGATGTCGAATTCAAATCCTTCAGGATCAGAGTTATCGAAAGATTTCTGTAGGTAGTGGAAATTACCAGGTGGAAAACCATAAAGGTTCCTTACAGTAAAAGTGGAAGGGAACAAACTAGGATTTACCGCTTCAGCGCCTTTCTCTTCAACAATTTTCTTCACAGAGTCTGATAAGATAGAGAGAAAGACATCCTTGGCCATCCATACGTTACTGTCTGGTATCGTCAGGGATATATGTGTGGGCTTGGAGGAGTCGCATCCGGGAACTATCTCCATGGTCGATAAATTGGGATCCGAGAAATATGATCCCTTATTATCCTCAACGGTAATCTGATATTCACCGAGCTCCTTCGACACACCATGGAACTTTGTAGAACCGTCTCCCAGTTCAGGTAGTTTAACAAGCTTTGATTCACCATCCTCACCGTTTTGATTGAAATAGAGCACAATTGACGCGACTGTGCCTCTTGTGAAATCAATAGGCTGACCATGAACTCTGACAGCCCAGTTTTCACCACTATGACTTTTTGTAAAGTATAATGTTAAATTCAAATTGTTCTCTTCATCGATAATTACTTCTTTACCACCAACTCTTGGATCGTAGACTTCCCAACCATACTTAGTCAACCTATCTCCTTGGTCCACGAAATGTCTCATGCGTGAGAGACCGGATGCATCCGAGTTGTCAAACCACATAACTCCCATCATGAAAGGGCTTTGATCCACATTACGCGGTCTAATTCCAAAATAGCAGTTTGATCTGTATGGTGCCCATAATAAGGATTGGTCTGTATATTCAGCAAATGAACGGCTGGAATTGGACAATTGCCCAGTATCATGACCAGCTGAGCACAATGCAACTACCAGCAGGGATAGAAGTACTGCTAGACATTGCATTTTGCAGGTTCCAATCTTTGATCTTATTGACAGTGAAGTGTTTGTAAAGTTCTTCGCCTTGACGCTGAACAATAAAAATGGTCAGTCGAGTCAACGCACTTTCCACTCAATTGGCGCCTTGAGACATGGTTTAAGTAATTATAAAATCTGGAGAAGGATCAAGGTTTATCAAGATTTGATTAGCTAAATTGAGCCCATAGTTTTATGTTCTTTTCACCCCAACTGCTCAACTTTTGGTAAAAATTGAACGTAAAATCTTTAGGATTGAAATATATGATTTTCCCGACTTAAATGTTAGAATGCTTATGTTGAAATTATAATATTGCCGTAAGCTTTAATTGTAGTTTTGGGAGTGACGTTATTATGCGAAAAATGAGATCGTTGCTAACCAAACCCTCCGACTCTCTTCTTCTTACGTCTTGACCGCTGAGAGCTTTGTGACTGTGATAGTGAAGCACTTGGAGGGTGCATCAAAGTAAATGCTGGTGTCATTGTGTCTGGCAAGGTATTGGATGGTTGGGAAGACGAAAGCATTGAGAAAGTCGAACCTGTATCTCGAAGAGATGATATGTTACTGGAGGGCTTTGATACTCTGCCTGTGGTAAGTCCAGCGGCCACCATTCTATGTTTCTTTGCAGGACGTGACTGTGAAGATTTAATAGTAGGTATCTGTGACTGGCTGCTTGCGAGGATGCCTGAGTAATCAGCGGAAGTTGTATCCGTCTGTGGTCGAATTAAATCAGTATCATCATCATCCCACATGCCAATAATATTACGATATGGTTTGCTTAAGGAATCGAATATCTGTGTCTCTTTAGCCTTGTACAGAGATGGTTTCCAGAGGCGAAGACAACTGTAGATGACATGCTTGATCACACCTTGGGTCAAAATTTCAGAATCTGGTGTCACCAAATCCCAACACTGCAATAGTTTGTTGTAAAGCATTTCTAAATCTTCGATCTTTTCGTACAGTATAGGCGATGAAATTGTATCAAACTTAGTGAAGACCAATGCTTGATCGTGGTAATGATTAAAAAGCTGCGAAAGCATCGAGCCAAATTCCTTTAGATTAAAGTCATGTGGAATTTCTACGAGGTCCTTGATCAGCGGCTGAGTTCCAAGTAATGATTCTTGCGGGTCATTCCAGTCAATGAGGAGTTCATTTATTGCTTCAGACAGCTGATAGCCATAAGCCTGCAAAAGCTTATCTTCCGCAGCCGTGTCCTCCTTATCAGTCTTTGTAAAAGTAATCGATTTTTTTATCTGATCGAGCTTATGGTGCATGTGCTTTGGCCATAAGACATCAATCTCTACATCTGAAAGATTGGTCCTCGAGGCATCAGTGTACGTCCCCCAATTCTCTAGTTTGGTGCTGTCATTAGAGATTATGTAATGCCAAAGTTTTCCACCATCAGTTTCATTAACGAAAAGGCTGAGACATACTTCTTGAAAAATGTCTAATTTTTGACTTTCATTAAGGTCATTTATCGTTGAATCATGCAACCAAATACCGCGTAAGCCATTTTTGATATGTGGAATTTGCAAAATGGTTGAACTACCCGCAGACTGGATTAATGATTCATCACCATTCATCAAGAAGGGATGAATGTAGAGGAAGGAATGGTTCCTAGAGAATATGCTGACAAGTAACAGTTTTTTGCCCCCAGAGTTCACTTTTCGTATGCAAAATCTGAGTGTCGAGTCGTTAGGGTCCAAATCATGCTTCCATGATACTTCTCTACTAATATGCTCCGACGTTTGTTTTGTACTGATCACTATGATTTCCCTACTTGTCAAAAGTATTCCATAATCATCATCCAACCTTTGATAATCTAGCAACCTAGACCAAGTCTTACTCTGTATTACTTCCAATTGCCAATCTTGCCTAAAGTCAAGTTCAATCATCTTTGACCTATCCATTACCAGCAGCCTAGAAAACGAAGAAGACCATTCTATTTTCTTCCAATTCGACAATTCTTCGGGGTCGAATATGCTCCCGCCATATTCTCGAAGAATGCGAGCCTTGTGACCTATTTTAAACGATTTAGGTAGACGACCGATTCCGAAGTTTCCTTTAACATCTATAACTGCAAACTGCTGAAGGTCCCAGGGGTTGAATGCAAAATCAGCAAACGGGAAATCGCTAAAATCCTGGAACGGGAGAGGCTCACATACGCTTGTCTTGATCTCCATGCGTGATGTGATGCACTCAATCTTGATTACATGAAGCGCACTTTCTGTCATAACGCCTATCAAATCGCTTCTCCTATCAAGCATCGATGAGTATTCTGGCAACTTGATTCCTTTGATCGTGGATCCCAATTGAATGGACGCGGCTTGTCGTATTTGTTCCGTAAGAGAACTTGGCGACGTATACTCTAAAAGACCTATCTTCAGTATCGAATTAGTCTTCCCACAACTGAATGCTATGATATGATGCTGGTTGTAATTATTTCTTAGGTCTGGAATTGTTTGTACCGCACCCGTAATGAGCAGACTACCAACTGCTGGATCATAAGATATGGAACCCTTAGCATTTGGTTTACCTTTATTTCGTGTAGGAGAAACCAGATCACTGCGAGTCAGGTCAGATATCAAGTTTTCTGGCACAAAATCGAGCGGCGACTTAACCTGATTCTGTTTAACATCGTACATGTGCTCATCATCGAATTCCACGTCTTTGAAATATTGCAAATTCGGTGGAATGACAGGTGAAAGTCTATCCCAGTTTAACCTTGACAAAAGGACCTCTCTCCAATGTTCATTTGCTTCCTCATCCATCTCTTCATCGTCTGAACTGAGAATATCATCATCATCGTCGATCTCGTCGTTTGATGGAGTACGAGTAGCTCGATCATTTATTATGCAACGTTTATTGGAAACGCATAGCTTGCTAAGGTCCACAGCTAGCTGATCATCACAGGCTCCTAGCCATTTAGATTCACTGCCGTTCGATTGCTGCCTTTCACTAACGTATAGTGCCGCACTTCGCACACCTAAACCCAACTGAGCACCTGTGGGTGATTTCCTCGGGAGTTCACTCTCCATACTCAGTGCATCTAAACCTCTTAAACAGTACTATAACCAAGGCTTTTACTTCAAGTTCTCGAAATGTGATGGCTGCTCATCGCTTCCATATAATTAATTAACGTAGGGATTTTTTTCGCTCTGATAGAAACACAAACAGAAGCTTCAGGGCAGATCATTTGAATTGCACAGATTAAATTTCGGCCTGGCCTAAGTATAGATGAGTTGTCGTCTATTTAATTTTTGTATGAATTTGTTTGAGTCACAATTACGAGTAGGTTCATTGGCCCACCGAAGGGTCTTCCTCGAATCTCAAGTCCCAGCCGATGACTGGACCTAGCTTGGGCAACACTTCAGCTACACTTTGAACATCTTTGTCTCCTCTACCGGAGACATTGATAATGATGTGTTGATCTGGTCTCATTTTCTTGGCCAACTCACAAGCACCGTAGATGGCGTGAGATGACTCTAGAGCTGGAATGATACCTTCAAGTTGAGAAAGCAGTTTGAAGCCTTGCAAGGCCTGGGCGTCGCTGGCAGCGACGAAATCGGCACGACCAGTAGATTTCCAGTAAGCTAATTCTGGACCAACACCTGGGTAATCAAGACCTGCCGAAACGGAATGCGTGTCGTGAACTTGACCGTCGTTGTCTTGTAGAACGTATGTCTTGACACCGTGAAAGACACCTGGTCTACCGACGGTAAGAGTAGCAGAGTGATGTTTTGTATCGATACCGTCACCTCCTGCTTCAACACCGAGCATTTTAACACTTAGATCCTTCTCAAATGGTGAGAACATACCAGTAGAGTTAGAACCACCACCGACACATGCGACCACTGCGTCAGGCAGCTTACCATCGTTCAGTTCAGCAAATTGCTGTTTGGTTTCTTGGCCAATGACACTTTGGAATGTACGAACCAAAGTTGGATATGGATGTGGACCAATGGCAGATCCCACAACGTAGTAAGTAGTCTTTAAGTTGGTTACCCAGAAACGGAAGGCTTCAGATGTAGCGTCTCTCAAAGTCTTGGTACCGTTAGTGACTGCAACAACCTTTGCACCTAGGATTCTCATTCTAAAGACATTTAGAGCTTGACGACGAACATCTTCAGCACCCATGAAGACAGTACACTTCAACCCGAATTTAGCGCACGCTGTCGCAGTGGCGACACCGTGTTGACCTGCACCTGTCTCGGCGATAATTTCTGTCTTACCCAGTCTCTTAGCCAGCAACAACTGAGCCAAAGCATTGTTGATTTTATGAGAACCGGTGTGATTCAAGTCTTCTCTCTTCAACCAAATTTGAGCACCACCGCAGTGTTCAGCAAGTCTATCAGCTCTGTGAAGAGACGAGGGACGGCCAATGTATGGATATAGAGATCTGAACTCTTCCCAAAATTTAGGGTCGACAACAGCGTCATCGAAACCAGCCTCCAACTCTCTCAGACAGGCATGTAAAGCTTCTGGAACGTACTGACCACCAAACTCACCAAACCTGCTTGGGTGCTTGTGAATTTCATTGAATCTGTTTAAAAGAGCAACTGTCTGTTTTGCTTCTTCAATGGAAGTTGTCTGCAACTTGTAGTATTCGTCCTTCGTTAAAACTTTATGTTTTTGGCCAGCCAAGATGCCTTCAACGTATTCCTTAGCTACGTTGTAAGCAGTACCCTTTGGTGCTTCACCGCACAATGTGACAATTTTTGAGCCAATGACCACACCATCTGATAGAGAGCCAACGTCTTTGAAATGCTCTCTAGTCGATACACCAAATCCGACAGCCAGAGGTGTATCTCCGGTGTATTTGCGTACTCTGGTAACCAACTGCCCCAAATCACTGGCAACAGAAGTCTGAGCGCCAGTAGTACCCATTCTCGAGACAACATAAACGAAAGAATCTGCGATTTCTGACAGTAATTCCAAACGTTCATCAGTGGTAGATGGCGCAACCAATGGGATCAAACTTAGGCCAGACTCTCTTACATAGTTTCTGACCTTGAGTGCTTCTTCAGGTGGCAAATCCACAATGATGAATCCGTTAACGCCAGCAATAGCGGCGTCTTTGATAAATTGCTCTTCGCCGTAGTTCAAAACTGGATTGTAGTAACCCATAAGGATAATAGGAACCGTGACACCTGATTCTCTGGCTTGACGCACTAGATCTAAAGTTTGCTTCAATGTGACACCGTTTTGCAATGCAACAGTGTTGGACACCTGGATAGTAGGACCATCTGCAATTGGATCAGAGAATGGCATACCCAATTCAATGACATCGACACCACCATCTTGAAAACCTTTCAGAATTGGGATAGTGTCATCGACCGTAGGATAACCTGCCGTCATAAAAGTGACTAGCGCATGACGACCTTCACTCTTGGCATCTGCGAACGTCTGTCTCAGCTGTTTCGACATTTTTATCAATTCTTTAGTTGACAATTTCTAGTTTTGAAAGAAAGTACGAAAGCCAACCAAGTAAAACCTCGAATGAACCTTATTTGACGATAGTTGGGCTAAAGTAGATCAATTTATTGCCGATTAGAAAGAATTTCCAATTAGGTGACTCACTCAACCAAGTGAAAAATAATTCGATACGGCCCACCGTAAGCTTTAATGAGAATTATGACTATTCATCGATAAGTCTCTTGACAGGTCTGACTCTAACGCATGGCAATGGACGGTGTCCTCTGCCCAGAAACTCTCCGATTGATACTATAAGAACTGTCTGGGCAAACAGCTTTCTTACCTGCAGGTATTCCCCCTCGAGCGCTGTCAGGCCCCGCAATTGGTCATTTATTTAGACAACGAAGGATGACTATGAGTAGCTGGGCCTAATGGCAAACTCTCCAGGACCTGAGTAGTATTTCGTAGTCATTGTCTCTTTCTTGACTCTCAAGGAAGCTCCTCTCACTAAGCAATCATTCATTCCATCTCAATGCTAACCAAGTTGCGAAACGTTTGGTACTGTGTCATATCTCTATCTCTATATTATCTTGTTGTTGTGAAAGGGAAGAAAAAACAACTTTTCTGACTTGGCCTTATTAATATGGGCGAGACGAGCTCGGCGGCTAAAATCTTGCCTGATGAAAACTTACTCTTGAATTAACTATATGACGATCCTAGATTAATTAAAGCCCACTAAACTCCTCGCTTCGCAGTCATATCATGTCCATGTTTAGATTACCGAAATCCAGGTTGTTAAAGTCCAATGGATCAAATTCCTTCTTGTTCTGTTGTTGTTGCTGGTGAAGAGGGTCTCCAGTCATGCTCATACTCAAAATGTTTGCTGGAGTAATACTGTTTAGGTTCATTGGCTGCGATTGGGGCATTGTGCTGTTCTTAGTCGCAGAATTGTACTGTTGTCGCTGTTGCTGTTGTGGAGTTGGCTGCTGCTGCGACTGTTGTTGTGAGAAACCATAGTTGGGAGTATTCCCCAGTGGAGACATAAGATTCTGCATTGGCGTTCCCATCATATTGGTTGGTGGTACGCTGTTCACCATTTGCACGGGATTGGTCGCCGGCACTGAGCTTACCATATGAGCTGGCGGAGTAGGCGATGCCTGACTCTTAATGTGGCCGTTAGCTGCTACTGCTGCTGCAGCAGCGGCAGCAGCGGGTGTTTGAGGTTTCTTTGGCTGTCTTGGTTTCCTTGGCTTCTTGGCTGTTGTTGCATATGGAGTGGGTACAGCAGAGCCCATGGGAGTACTAGTTTGACTAACAGGAGTCCCATCGTTTGACCTGTTGGCTTTCTTATTGAGATTTGCGCCTACAATTGCATTATTTTGTGTCTGAGGGCTAGAGACAGAGTTGGATTGGGGTATTCTCAAGGTCTCTAACGGCTGGAATTTTTTGGTCCCATACTTTTCTGAGTATTCTGGTATAGTATCGAACAATGGGTGCAGCTTTCCAACGTCCTCTGACATGGTTTGTAGCTTATCGGAGAGGTCCAGCACTTTACTTCTTATCAGATTGAACTTTTCCATAGGTGTACTATTCTGCAGATCATCTATATTCGACATCGTATGCATGAAATCATTAAACTGTAATCTCATCGGAAGAATCGAATTCTGTGCATCCGTTATCGCCTTGTCCACTCTGTCCTTAGGATCATCACCGCCTGTCGCTAGTGATGTCTCCAATTCTTCCAGCTTCATGTCGGGAACAAGCAAATCAGAAATACCAGACATACTTGCAACAGCTCTCACACAGATCTTGAAGTGTGTCAAGGATAGTGATCCAGGCCTCTTGTTTGGTCTTGGCTTCTGAAGTCTTCAAGCTTATGGCTTAATTACACCTGAGCGTAACAAACGTTAGAAACGACAATATATACCAACTCTTGACCACTATTACAACTACTACAAGTGATGAGATGAGGTTCTAAGCCTGCTAACAGGGCTTCTTCTGATCGGATGCTTGGTTATCATCTAGGGAAGCTATCGTTTAGACCGCTTAAATACTATAATCTGGTCACCTCTTGGAGTGGTGGTAGTCTGATAATGTTGGGAGAGTTCTGACTGTGATAGTAAGCAGTGGAACCACTGCCGGAGAAGGAACTCAGAAGAAATTTGATTGTAACATTTACTGACTATCGTGAAGCATCTTTTTTGCATTTCCTTATAAGCTGGTGAATCTCTGAGGAATTGATATGCGAGAGATGACTCTGGCATCTTTGCGAGTAGTTCAAACCATCTACTTGGACAGCTGGTATGATTGTTAAAAATTAGCGACAAATCAAGCAATTTGCGTGTGTTGTCATCTATCTTATTTCGACTGCGAATTAGTGTCAGACATTTCCCCATGTCAAATTCATTGTGGGAGACGTGAAGGATATATATGTCTGCGTATTCTGCGTATTCTGCGCTGATCTCTTGTAAATGTGTGAAGATAAATTTCAGCACAATGTTTCCCAGCTTTCCGTAATCTTTCTTGATGAAATAGTACTCATACGACATTTGGTATACATCAAGCAAGTCCCGTTGAAAGGATGGATCATCTTTGTTCTGCTCATATGCGCTGACAATGACTTCTCGAAGCTTTCTCAGTCCATGTTCTAGTTGTGAATCGTTGACATCTTCGTTCTTCAACCGATTCAGCAATTGATTTCTGGTCTTGGAAGATCTCAGCAATTCCTCTACACTGTTCGATGAAGACCGACTTAGCAATGCCCTGTCATTTAGAGGGTCATTGATGATCTTATCTCTAGCCGCAGTGGAGAATTTGTGTAACCTTCTTAACCTCTTAGACTCTTCCAACGAATCTTGATCTTTCATCTTCGACTCCTTGGCTTCAATAGTAGTGCACTCTTCTTGAAAGTTTAATACTCATCAAATTCACAGACAGAGCAATAAGCGCGGCATGTACATTACGGTAAGGCCCCCAGTGATACGTTCACAATTAAATCGACGACTGTTCTCTCACTCTCCTCTGAACATTCTTTTCTTTGGAAGTGATCAGTTCAGTATCCACTCTTTGAAGGGTATCAATGATTTAAGACAAGACGGATCGAAAGTGGGAAAACTACAGGTGATTGCTAGACCTCCAAAATGGTGTGGGAGGAAGAATTCGATTTTAAGGTATCCTCCAATCGTAAAGGCAGCTGAAGAACTAGGACTTTCATCGCCGTTACTATGTGATACTAATGCCGATTTAGTAAATCTACGCCAAGTTGTCAAGGATGGTCAATACAATATGATAATTGCAGTTTCATTCGGTAAGCTGATACCGGGAAAGCTGATCAATGACGTTTTATATGCTTTAAACGTCCACCCTTCTTTACTACCACGATACAAGGGCGCATCTCCGATCCAATATACCTTGTTAAATCGCGATGAAAAGACTGGTGTGACAGTTCAAACCTTGCATCCTTCTAAATTCGACCAAGGCTCGATAGTTGCCAGGACCAAACCACTGAACGTTGATCAATTACTCGCCAAGGGCATAACGAGTGAATTTGAAGACGATGTTCCTATCAAGACAGCCATCATGATGGATCAGCTCGGTATGGAAGGCTCGAATGTTCTCAAAGATGTGATCACGCACGGCTTATATCTCAGAGATTGCAACGAGACGACAGAGATCGAGCCAAGCTATGCTCCAAAAATTACCACAGAAATGAGACAGATTAATTGGGAATCTGATGAGCCTGAGTCCTTGTTAAACAAATTACAAGTTCTAGGGCCGATATTTACTCATAAACAAATAACCACCAGAGATGGGGTCACTGCTAAAAGAATACTATTTCATGATTTGAAGGTCGTTTCGCAGTGTCCTGATGACCTGAAGAAGCCTGGTGAATTTACGTTCGATGAGTCGAAAAGAAATCTTTACGTGAAGTGTAAAACAAATTGTGTTCAAGTGAACAGTATCCAATTTGAGGGATTCAAAGTAGATAATGCCAAGCAGTTCATGACAAGCTTGCGGAAGAGGTGTGGTCCAGAAATGGCCCAACAAAAGGTATTTTTATAAAGATATTAAGATCTTTCACATGAGCTGGCGCCATGAGTAAAACATCGCTAAAAAGTAAATTGCTTGGGAACCAATAGCCACACGCTGTTGAAAGCAGACCTGACGATAATTAAGCCCCAGATGATCTTATTTTTTATATTTTAAATATTGTTGGATATTTCTCAATAATTGGTTTATTACGGGGAAAATAAAGTCATTACCAGAATAGGTTTTATCGGAAACCTTCAAGAAAGGATAAGACTTAGGCAGGGATCATTAGCAGCTGTAAATACTAGCTTAATTTGCTTGTTCAATTGAGTCTCGTTTAATAGCTTGTGAGATTTTGGCTAGATGGAGAAGCCGGTGCTAGCTAAGGGAGAATTACAAAAGGATTCCTCAATTGTTGAAAAGAAGCCATTAGACGATAATGTCGAGAATCCCGCTTATGAGGAGATACCAATCTACAGAAGACTAATCTATGATTTTATTATTGGCCTGTTGACTAACATTTTTGATTGTTTCTTTCGAGAGATCAGATCTCGAGGTGGGTTCAAAGTTCCCAGACAGTCTCCAGTTATATTCGTTGCTGCTCCTCATGCAAATCAATTCGTGGATCCAGTGATTCTGATGGGTCAGGTCAGGAAAGCGGTCAATAGACGTGTGTCTTTCTTGGTCGCTGAGAAATCTTTGAGGAGAAAAGCAGTTGGGTTCCTAGCACGCTGTTCGATGTCAATTGGTGTAGTGAGAGCCCAGGATAATTTGAAACCTGTGAGAGGTAAGATTACAGTGGATATAGAGAACCCACGCAAGCTAATTGGTCATGGTACGTTCTTTACAACTGATTGTAAGCCAAAGGGCCTGATAGGTCTACCAAAGTCCATGGGAAGTGTTGAAATCGATTCCATTGAGAGTGATACGGTAATGATAGTGCGCAAAGAATTTAAGATGGGTAAGAGTGAAGTGAAAAGTGCCCTGACAAAAGGTACGTCGTTCAAGTATGCTGACAAGGTTAACCAATCGCACGTTTATCACAAAGTTTTTGAACATTTGGCTCATAAACAATGTATTGGTATCTTTCCTGAGGGTGGTTCACATGATAGGACCGATCTTCTACCATTGAAGGCCGGCGTGGCTATCATGGCTCTGGGGTGCATGGAGAAACACCCAGAAGCCAATGTTAAGATTGTACCTTGTGGTATGAACTATTTCCACCCTCACAAATTCAGATCAAGAGCCGTCGTGGAGTTTGGCGACCCAATCGATATTCCTCTCGAATTGGTTGAAAAGTACAGAAATCCAGAGACAAATAGAGAAGCTGTGAAAGAAATGTTGGACACAATTTCCGAAGGTTTAAAAGCGGTGACCGTTACCTGTTCCGATTATGAGACTTTGATGGTTGTTCAGGCAATGAGAAGATTATATGCTGGTCAATTATCGTCAAGGTTGCCATTGCCAATGGTCGTTGAAATGAATAGAAGACTGGTAAAGGGATACCAAACCTACAGAGATGATCCAAAAATGATTGACCTGAAGAAAGACATTATGAGATACAATGCACAATTGCGCCATTACAATCTTCCTGACCATCTTGTTGAGACCGCCCGAATCAATTTTATAAGAAACCTTAGCTTGTTAATTTTCAGATCAGTCCGTCTTTTGGTTTCAGTGGTTTTAGCTTTACCTGGTATTATCATGTTTTCACCTGTCTTCATTGTCGCTAAGAAGATTTCTAGAAAAAAGGCTGTGGAAGCCCTTGCCGCCTCGAGCGTCAAGATCAAAGCTAACGATGTCATTGCGACTTGGAAAATATTGATTGGGATGGGATTCGCTCCTTTACTTTACATATTCTGGTCCGTTTTGATTACCTACCATTTCAGAAGCAGGTTTGCGCATAGATTCATCACTTTCTGCGTATCCTACATCTTATGTTGTGCGGTTACTTATTCGGCTTTAATTATTGGGGACATTGGAATGGACATTTTCAAATCTTTGAGACCATTGTATTATTCTATTACATCTCCACAAGGTTTGACGAGTTTACAGAAAGAGCGTAGAATTTTGGAGGAGAAAATTACTGAAGTGGTTAATACCTTCGGACCAGAACTATTCCCCGATTTTGATGCTGACTCACTACGTGAAGAATACATGGTAGATGAACAGGAAGAGGACAGAAAGACAGCCGAACTGAAGAGAAGAAGGTTATTAAGAAAGAAGAAGGACAGAAAGGTGGAAAGTGCAACGCAAGCTCCAAGGTCAATTGATGAAGAACCCGAATTAGGTGTTGATCACACAGAATCAGATGCCGTTTCACTTGTTAACAGTGACAACTCTTTGTCTAACATCCCTCTATTTTCAGGCGGAAGGTCTGAAACATCCTTATCATCGTACATGTCTGGAGGAGAATCATCAGGCTCTGAGTTCATGGTTGAAGAAAATGTGCCATCTAAAGATGGTCTAGCTGATAAGATTGCTCAAGCCGTTTGGGAAAAAAGGACCATAACCGATTCCAATGATGAGGATAAGAAGAAAGCTTAAAAGCATCTTGAAATCGAAAATACTGGACAGTTTCTTTGCTCAAATTCTTAATAAATACATATAATATAGATGTTGACTAAAATGAAAGTGATACAAAATAATTACTACTACAAATGATGTTAGAACATGAAAACCAAAAATAATAACCATACAATATTAAAAACTGCTCCAGTTCCAATCTGCTGGAACAGAGCCCACAACGCTCCCTATTACATCACCTTTATCATTAGGAGCACTGTCACCATTAGAATCTTGCTCGACGTTTATTGCTTCAGGGCTACGAGGCGATTGATCGGATTGAGAAGCTCTGATACTTGCATTGGGAACATTACCTTTTGCCAGCTGTTTGGTTAACTTCTTACTCTTCACATCTGGGTTTTTGACCATGCTTTCGTAGTCCCCCAGGCAATTGTCACAAATCTTAGACAGAGTACCCACACCTCCGCCACCAATAATGAACTCGGCATGGGAATTCAGGTACAACCAGTGAGCTAAATGCTGTTGACAAAAAATATCACCACAATGCCGGCAATGATGTTTCCTCTCAAGGAATGTGAAAATCTTATGACAGTAATGACACGAACTGCGCTTAGAATCCGGTAACCAATGTTCTCGTGTCGGTGGTGCGGGGGCTTCTAAACCTATCGATTCTGGATTTATGTGGTCATTGCCAGCAAAGAAGAAAGAACTTATATGCCTCTTACAAGACTCTAAAATGGAAGAATGGGTTGAGTTAATACTTGCCTGCGAAGAACCAGACTGATTTCTTCTGGGATTAAAATTCTGAGTACCCGAAGTCAAAGTGTGCTGCGGCGAGGCAGGCCTCACCACGTCGTTCATGGTAATATTGGTCTCGGAAACATCCCGTAACACTGCAGGCATATACAAAGGCTTCTTGGGATTGCTAATCTGTTTCACAAATCGCTTGTTATTCAAGTTTGAAGTTGACATCATGCTGGAATTTGGCTGACGAATTACATCCAAGGAGTGTTTCATGACAGCAGCGGGCGGTCGAGCCAAACTGTTCATGGGAACCTTGTTGGCATAAGCACTCGGGTTGAGTGAAGAGGAATCCAACATCACTTTCTTGTTCCCAAACTTCAAGTGGGTCATGGACCCTCCATAATTGGTAAAACTATCCTCCGCAGTATCCTGCACACCTTCATCAACCAGATCTTTCCCAGTTGGAGCCTCAGAACTCGCGCTTGCCTGTTCGTTGAAACTACTTTTTCCCATGTTGAGTTTCCCGTTTGTTTTGAAGTTAGACAGCTTCCGTAGCGCCTGTGTAGTGAGCCTTTTCTGAGATTCTGTATCCTCATCATGGTCCTCGTAATCTATCGCTTCTAAGGGCACGGCTATATTCTTGACCCCTGTGGCATTTTCCTTTAGCAGCGAACTCTTACTGGGCCTTCGTTGTGGTACGACCGACGAAGATTCCAAATCCTGCCTCTTGTCGTCCGTGAAGGGCAACTGCAAACCAATCTCATTTTCCGAACTGCTCCTACGGAACATCATCGCTGTACTAGCCGATGTAGCTGCACCATTTGATCCATTGTGCGCATTGTTAGACGTAATCCCCTTCCTTCGTATCGAAGACAACGCCGGAGATTGGATCTGTTGGTTAAAATTCGTGATACTAACGCCAGACGTCTCTTGTTCCCCATTCTGTTGCTGCTGTTGATGCTGCTGTTGCTGCTGCTGATTATTTTGCGCATTATTCTGATGCAACAACGATCTCAACGATATGCTACTCAACACACTTTGAGCAGACTGAGTCCTGGCTCTATGTGGAATAACTTTCTGTTTCTCAAAAGTTATCGTGGAGATAGACCGATTACTATTCCCATTACTGTTAGAAGAAGAAGTTGAATTAGGCGAAGAGTGTAAACTACTCTTTTTCCTCAGCAAAGAGGGTTTCTTATACCGCACAACCTCCACATCGGTACCCTCTTCCTCCTCTTTAATCGCCGGAGTTTTATCGTTAAACCTTGTTCCAGTCTCAACCTCATGCATCTGAGGCTGCACTGGAGTATCACTCGCCTGACTATGCACACTGCTCATCCTTCGTGTGCTATATAGTCCTGTTGATATTTCCCCCAAAGTTTCTCTTTGACCAAAATCTCACAAACACTCTAAATCCACTCCCTTTCCACACACAAGCTCTCTTCTCACTTGTAAACGCCTCCTATTGCAACCAGCCAGCCAGTTACTCTTCCGTTTATCACTCACAACCTCTTAAAAAAAGCTTTGAAAACAGTTCTTTAACACAAACACCAATAGCAGATCCTGATCCCACTACTAGCACTCCTCGCCAGCCCAAACCAGACCTGTAACAACCTACAGAGGCTTTTCTTTGAGGCTGCTTATCTATCTTTCAAATTTTAGTCGGTTCTCGAGACCTCTTCGCTTAGAAACTTCGCTACCCGGCTGAATTTTCCTTCACCAGTTCTGGAAGAGCCAGCTAATTGAAGAGAATTGAAGCCACTTAAAGAGTTGTTAAAGATGATTACTGGTGGTTTAGCAGGTCAATTAGCAGTGCGAAGCGAGTACGAGTCGCTATGAGTGTGCACAAAAACGATGGAGTTCGCGGGGTGATTTTACCGTGGGTTCAGACGCTACTAACGGTGACGATTTTCGTTGCGATGTTCGGAGCTGCTATCTCGTCAAGATTGTTCTCTGTGATCCGTTTTGAATCTATTATTCACGAGTTTGATCCGTGGTTCAATTTCAGGGCTACAAAGTACCTTGTTTCACACTCTTTTCTGGAGTTTCTAAACTGGTTTGATGATAGAACGTGGTATCCTTTGGGTAGAGTCACTGGTGGAACTCTTTATCCTGGTTTGATGACTACTAGTGGAGCTGTGTGGCACTTGTTCCGTAAGATCGGGTTGCCAATCGACATCAGAAACATCTGTGTGATGTTTGCACCTGCCTTCTCTGGCGTAACTGCGTGGGCTACTTACCAATTCACCAAGGAGATTAAGGACTCGAGCGCTGGTCTTTTGGCTGGAGCTTTTATGGCTATTGTTCCTGGATATATCTCGCGTTCGGTGGCTGGTTCTTACGATAACGAGGCAATCGCGATTACACTGCTGATGGTTACTTTTATGTTCTGGATCAAGGCTCAAAAGAGAGGTTCGATCCTTTATGCAGCTTTGACTGCTCTATTCTACTTCTACATGGTTTCTGCATGGGGTGGCTACGTTTTCATTACAAATTTGATCCCATTGCACATCTTCATTTTGATCTTGATGGGTCGTTATAACTCCAAATTGTACGCGGCTTATACCACTTGGTATGCTATCGGTACTTTGGCCTCAATGCAGATCCCATTCGTCGGATTTTTGCCCATCAGATCCAACGATCATATGGCTGCTCTTGGTGTTTTTGGATTGATTCAAATCGTGGCATTTGGTAATTTCATTAAGTCTCAGGTGCCTTCAGAAAAGTTTAAAATTGTTATGGTTGTGTCCTTATTGGTGATTCTCGGTGTTGGTGTTGCTGGTCTATTTACTTTGACCTACATGGGTTTCATCGCTCCATGGACTGGTAGATTTTACTCTTTGTGGGATACCAATTATGCCAAGATCCACATTCCGATCATTGCATCTGTTTCAGAACATCAGCCTGTTGCATGGCCAGCGTTCTTCTTTGATACGCATTTCCTGATCTGGCTATTCCCAGCAGGTGTTTTCCTATTATTCCTGGAGTTGAAGGATGAACACGTCTTTGTCATTGCTTATTCCGTGCTATGTTCGTATTTTGCAGGCGTTATGATCAGATTGATGTTGACTTTGACCCCAGTTATTTGTGTTGCTGCTGCTGTGACTTTATCCAAATTGTTCGACATTTACTTGAATTTCTCCAAAGACGAGAAAAAACTTGACTATAGCTCATTGTTGTCACGTCTTGTGGTTAGTGGCTCATTCATTTATTACTTGTACCTATTTGTGTTCCACTCTACTTGGGTCACCAGAATCGCTTACTCTTCGCCATCTGTCGTGTTGCCATCGACAACTTCAGATGGCCGTCCCGCACTGATCGATGATTTCCGTGAAGCGTATTACTGGCTCAGAATGAACACCGATGAAGATGCTAAAGTTGCTGCTTGGTGGGATTACGGTTACCAAATCGGGGGTATGGCTGATAGAACCACCTTGGTCGATAACAACACCTGGAACAACACTCATATCGCAATCGTCGGTAAGGCAATGTCGTCACCTGAATGGAAATCGTACCAAATCTTCAAGCAACACGATGTCGATTACGTGTTAGTGATCTTTGGCGGTGTTTTAGGTTTCAGCGGTGACGATATTAACAAGTTCCTGTGGATGATCAGAATTAGTGAGGGTATCTGGCCAGATGAGATAAAGGAGAGAGACTTCTTCACTTCAAGCAACGAATACCGTGTTGATTCGCGAGCTACAAAGACGATGAAGGAATCTCTGCTGTACAAGATGTCCTACAAGGATTTCCCCGCCCTATTCAAGGGTCAAGGGCAGGATAAAGTTCGTGGTCAAGCGATTAGCGCCGCAGACGTTGAGCCCTTGGACTATTTCGAAGAAGTGTTCACTTCCGAAAACTGGCTCGTCAGAATCTACCAATTAAGAGACGAAGACCCAGAGGGCAGAGATTTACACGACGTGGGACTCTTCGAAAGAAACACCAAGAGTGCCAGGAAGAGAAACTCAAAAAAACCAAGTCTTGAAATGAGAGTTTAGAGTCTCAAGCATGCATTGTATTTACTTTTTGTCTAACGACCCCAACTAAATTTATTCCTCTTCTTCAATTTCTTATTGTAAAGAGCCACTTCGTCCCTATACAGTCGCTGTGTATGACCTGTTAGATTGGTCACTACATTCTCAAACGTAGTCTTATCGCTGATCAGTGACTCCTGTTGTTCCTGCAACTGCTGTAACTTGCCAAACAGTACATCCACCGCATGGCACAACTGATCGTGATATTTCTGCAAATCATCGACTTTTTCCTCTGACTGAGTCAGCAGACCCGGTATATCATCCTCATCTTCAAATTGCAAGGATCTGGGTGCCAAGGGAACACTATAATCAAACCTAACTTGATCCCGAAGCACTGTATTTGTCTCGGTACTCTTATCTTCTAAACTGGCTCGGAGCTTCTTATAAAGCGAATCGTTCAGCGCTCTTTCTGGAACCGGTACCTCCGTAACCGGTTCCTCCTCAGGAAGCCTTAGGATATGCCACAGATCTGACTTCAAATGCGATTTATTCCAATTCAACGGCTGTAATACCGGTCGTAATTGCACCAATTGCTCATAAACAACCCTTGGTCTCTCATCTTTCAGAAGTTCAACAAGACCCGAATTTTCCCTCCCATTTCTCTGACTTGACGGTTCGCACGTATCCTTCGGTAGAAGCTGTTCTAAATACCTTTCCACTTCATCTTGTTCCTCGAACGAAGCATCTGAAAAATTACCAAAATCATCGCTTTCAGCTCCCTCTTCTCCCAGAGAACCTTCTAAAACTTCTTCCTCGGCCATTTAATACACCAAGACCCAGGTAAGGTCTTCCTACAAATGCCAATGGCTCACTAAACTTCACCAATTGTCAGCTTGAGATGAGCTTATTACTATTAAGAAATAGAGTTGTCCGGGAAGATAGGGCCAAGCCGGACAACAACTGGCACGATCCGGACAAGACGCGAAAAAATGAGCCGGACAATAACAGGCCCGAAATGTAAACAAACAAAACCACATAGGCCTCATGGGCCATATGGCAGGCTTTTAACAAGAATTCATCAGTTATTGAAGGACATTGGATGGATGATAGCTGTTTGAAGGGAGTGTAAGAGGGCAGAATGGACTATGACACGTCGTTCGAGGAGTTTGCGGACGGAAAGAAATTTATAGCTGTTGTTGTTTCGGATAATGAGGACGATTACAACTCATGGGAGGATTCAGGGCCCGATGAAGAGGTCAAATCTCCTGTTGGAAGTAGTAGTGTGCGTAGTATGGCTGTTGGAGGGGTTTTAAGTGCTAGTGGTACGCCTGGTAAAGTTGGTTTGGTGAAGAGTAAAGGCGAGGAGAAGGAGAGGGAGAAGAAAAGGTGGTCTTTTATGTCTAATCATTCTTCTTCTTCTGGTACAGCTAAGAAGCGTTGGTCTGCACTTTCTACATTTACGTTGGACTCTGATACGAGACATTCGAGGGAGTCCAAGGATAAGGATGCGAAATTTATCAAACGGGTCTCTACACATAGTTCGCTTTCATCGCATAAGCGAGGTTCAATCATTAGTAATAGTGAGAATGAGCAATGTGCAAAGTCGCCTCATTCATTGAAGAGAAGTTCTACTGGTTCATCATTGAGGCAGTTGTTTGGGCTTATTGCATTAAATGATGAGAATAAGGAGAATCATGGTAAGAGCGATCAAACGCTTAAACAACCTTCTGCGAACACTTCAAAGGTTAAACATAGTGTTGTGCAAGCGAAAGAGCGCAGAAATTCAAATTTTAGAGCTCCTTTGACGCCTGTTGTGAATGAGGCTAATCGCCAAAGGCATTCTGTTATGCTTGGGAACAATGGGTATGCTAATTACTCGATGTCGACTGTGGCTACTTCTAGAGAAAACGGTTCGGGATTCCATACACATTCCCCCAGTATTTCGTCGCTTTCGTCAATCAATTCGTCGAGTTCTAAATGGAGGTTCTGGAAGCGAGGCAATAATAATTCACTTTCGAGATCGTCCTCATCCCAGTCGCTCAATGTGGCACATGAAAATGGCTCTATGAATGATTCTAAGGTTAAGAATAGAAGTTCTTTGGCAGATTTACACAAGTCGCTTTTTCCGCACAGTAACAATAGCGGTGGAAATGGTAGCCTGGATCTGAACGACAATTGCTCGATCGCTTCTAGCACATTATCCAAGAGACCATCATCGTCTAACTTGTCGATCAATGGGTTAAAACACCGATCTTCGCAATCGAGCTTGAAACACAAGACCTCTCATAGTTCTTTGCAAAGGTTCAAGACTAGAAGAAAATCTAACAACACAGGTGGTGGGGGAGATGACTGCTCATCTTCGAACTCCCAAGGTCCTCAGATCTCGCTACCTGTACCAGACCAGGTCTCCCGTGATAAGATCCGGGCTAAGCTTAGAAACTCTACTTCCCTGTTGTCTTTGGGATCCACGACACCGGTTGTCATGAAGGACTACGACGAGGCACTTCTAACCCAGCTCCTAGAGCTTTGCGATATTAGACACGTCGTCAACGAAAAGGATATAATGGCGTCTTTGGCAGACTCTCGAAAACTTACTTCACACGTTCGGAGTCCTCGTAAGAACGAAGCAGTGGTCATTAAGAAATTACCGCTGGGAACTTTGGAAGATGTCACATACTCAAAGGAAATGTGCTTGCAAGAATTAAAAATGTTACGCCTCTCGAAGGGAACAACGGGTTTGCCCTGGCTATTGCACTCATACGTGATACGCGAGAAGATCGAACAAGGCAATGATACGAGACTTTTCTTGATGCTTGTACTGAAGAACCATGGTAATCCACTCTCGACTGTAAATTTGACCAGTTGGTCACAGGCTTTGCACATCTTTTGGCAATGTGTAACCATACTTTACGTCGCAGAGACGAAATTTCAATTCGAGCACAGAAACCTTATCCTTGATCACATACTTGTGGACAGAAACCTGAATGTTACACTATGTGATTTGAAATGTAGCAGAGCCCAAATGGGGCCTAATGAGCCTGTTATTTACACCAGACTGGATCATCCACTCTTTTTTCAAGGCGGCGGTGATTACCAGTACGAAATCTACAAGTTAATGCGGTTCATCTTGGCTGAGACCTGTTCCTGGGACAGCTATGAGCCACGCACCAATTTGCTCTGGCTACACTATCTCTGCGTTAAACTATTTCAGAGGTACGAAAACAAGCTTAACAAATCGGGATCAGCGAGGGACAAGTTGAGTAAACTGGCGCAATTAGTCGACCCAAGTGCATCGACCAAACGTGGGCTTTTCAAGAGAAATGAGATAGACGTCAAAACTTGTGGGGATTTACTAAGGTTTAAATAGTTTTTGTAGTTTTTCCTTTAAAATAATGTAATGTAGTATAGGTATTAATCCAAAGCGACTTTGTCGCTGGTGATTTCGTGCTTTTCGCCAACTGAAGGTCTTGCCATGGCTGGTGTCAGTAGTAGCTGTTTCAACAGGAATTCTAAAGTGTCAATAACTCTTTGTAACGCCCACAGCCAGATCCCTAATGAAACTCCTACTTCTGCTGTACTGGCTGTAACCACGGATTTTCCGGTAACCAATTTCAATGGTGCTAGTGCAAGGTAAAGCCATCCCTGAGACCATACACCAGATATTACCTTGGGAAAGACATTCGACTTGGGCAGGTAGAAGACAACATGTTTGCCCTTCCAAAGCTTCAGCGCCAAGAAAGGCAACGTAAGGCTTACCAAACGTAACTTACCTAGCATCTGCTTATTCTGAGCCGTAGCTGCAGCCAATTGCTCCTTTAGACGTTTCAATTCGTTTTCCATCTGGGTCAGTTTCCTATTATTCTTGGTCCAACGGGCATAGTCATCCTGTGCAGATACAGCTCTATTCGAAGCAGCTAGTTTCTGATGCTCAGCTAGAACCTCACGGTACTTATTGCCAGCAGCTTTCACGTTGGGCAAAGCCAGTCGGGATCCCCACGAGTCGTGATAGCTGGCAGTGTACTGCAAGAGCTTGTTCAAGGCCACAAACAGCAGCGAAACATAGATTACCCAGTTCCCACTACTCATTCCTATCAAATGAATTGCTCTAGGCAGCTCAATGGGTCCTTTAAGTGGCTCTTTGTGTAGTTGTTCTGATTGTGAAGGGAAAAATTTTCAATAAAGAAGTAAAAGGGCGAACTATCATTACTAGATAGCACTACAAGAGGTAGATAGCTGATAAAGTAGCTGGCCTAGTGATATTCAGGAGGCGCATTAAGTGGACAAGATGTCTCAGGAGTTCATTGAAGATCACTCGCAGGGCGGGTCGTCAGAAGACGATAGTGGAACATATGACGAGTGGATCCCGTCGTTTTGCACCAGGTTTGGACATGAATACTTCTGTCAGGTACCAACAGAGTTTATCGAGGACGATTTTAACATGACGTCCTTACCACAGGAAGTTCCACATTACAGGAAGGCCCTGGATCTAATACTGGACCTGGAAGCGATGAGTGACGAAGAACTAGATGAGGAGGAGGCAGAACAAGTGGGCCAGAATGGCAGTGAGGGAAAGACACAGCTGGTTAATAGGAGCATAGCGGAACATGCCGCTGAGCAGCTTTATGGGCTGATCCATGCACGTTACATTTTGACGAAGCCTGGTCTACAAGCGATGGCGGAGAAATTTGATCATAAAGAGTTTGGTACTTGTCCTAGATACTACTGTGGTGGTATGCAATTGCTACCCTGTGGGCTCAGTGATACTGTTGGGAAGCACACTGTGAGACTCTACTGCCCTAGTTGTCAGGATCTCTATTTGCCCCAGTCGTCTCGACACCTGTGTCTGGAGGGAGCCTTTTGGGGGACCAGCTTTCCAGGTGTGTTCCTCAAGCATTTCAAAGAGCTGGAAGAGTATGTTGAGAGAAAGAGCAAGGAGTCTTATGAGCTGAAGGTGTTTGGATTTAGGATAAACGATGCAGCAGTATCGGGCCCTAGGATGAAATGGCTAAGACAGTATCCAGGTACGGAGGAAGAATGGCAAGAGCTGGCCGATTGTGAATTTGAAATTCCACGCACTTTCGATTCTAGTACTTAGGTCACATCAAGATATAGTCGCACATCAGTAATATTAGTTCATAATTGTTCATAGAGATATAAAAAACGCTACTTAATGGGTCAAATTGACAGGTTTCCCGGGTTCCCATTCCTTAATAGCCTTAGCCAGATTCACCCAGTATCTCAGTTCCACAGTGAGCTCTGCTGCTCGGTCGTACTGCTTGTCCGTGTAACATTTGCCCAATTGTGACTCAATGGCCTTGATCCTCTGTTTGTTCTCCTTTTCTATAACTCTTACGTCTTCTTCATTCTCAACTTCTTCCAACTGTTCATGGATATCCAGTACCTGCATTAGCAAAATGGGATTTCTCTGCATTATTTCCTGCGCAACCTGCTCTTGAGATAGGTCGATGCCATCCTTCAGCTTCAATACGTACTGCGACCTCAGTAGTGGGTCCTTTAACGTGTGGTAAGCTTTATTAAGCAACGATGACTGATCTCCACCATCATTAGTAGCATTTGAAGAGTCTGCTTGGGATATCATGTCAGGGTGGTGTTGTGCTTGTAATGCTCGGTACTCTTTACGTAGTTGACCTGGTTCATAGCTCCAAGTTGGCTCACCTTTAGGGAACGTCCGAGGAAACAATTGATAGAATGTTGTTATGAATCTTCTTTGATTAACTCTCAGCATGGTTTCGCATCGGATTTCTAAGCATGGGTTGTTGATCTCTTTTAAGGTGACTTTACAATTCAACTATTATCCGCTCCAGTGAAAAAAGTTGTTAACTAGTAAAAGACCATCAAATGTCAGAACGACTCATTATCACTCGCCCACACTACTTCACTGACACTAAGAGCAATTGTGGCTACTGTAGTGGCCAAAAAGAACGAAATGAGGACTATTACTGCTTGGATTCGTGGTACGCCGCCAGTACCGGATCGAATATCGAGAATTGCACTATGGGTTTTCAAGCGGAGTTGATGTCAGTTGAGATATATGGCAGGTTGTGCGATATGGGTTACAGAAGATCTGGGAAGTTTCTCTATAAAGTCGATATGGTCAGGAACTGTTGCCGTCTTTATACAATAAGAACCACCCCAGACCAAGTCAGCATTACAAAAGAATTCAAGAGCACTTTGAAAAGATTCAGGAAACAAATTAAACCTTCTGGAGATGGTAAACGACATGACGGCGGACCTTTTAACTATATTCGTGAGGTTTTGGAGACAGAAACATCTGCCAAAGACTTCAAGACATGCTTCGAGCCTGCAGTATTTACTGACGAGAAATACACCTTATTTGCAAAGTATCAAGAGCATGTACACAACGATTTCAAGCATAATGCAAAGTCTTTTAAAAGGTTTCTATGTGATTCGCCATTTTCGAAAGAAACGATTTTGGGCACCAAGGAAGAATGGGATCAGCTTAATAATTGGAAAGTTATGGCTCCAGGCGAGAAACTAAAAAGACAGGGACCAGCACATGAATGTTATTATTATAAAGATGAACTCATAGCGATAGCGGTGACAGATTTCTTGCCTTCGGGGATCTCTTCTGTGTATTTTATCTGGGATCCCGAATACCACAGATGGTCGCTGGGCAAACTTAGTGCTCTACGAGAGCTTTGTATTACGAGCAAGACAAATTTGGATTTTTACTATATGGGCTACTATATCGATGACTGTCCCAAGATGAACTACAAAGCGAAATACGGCGGTGAACTGCTCGACGTTTGTACCCAGCGTTACGTACCGCTAGTACGATTGAACGAATTGAAATCTCCTGGAAAGTTATTTACGGTAGAAGAGCACCCTGCTAAGGCGGAAGGAGAGCTTCCGTTGAATAAAGCACTGGCCCATCCCGTTGGTCGTTTAGATGGTGCTGAACGTTTGGAAAATACTGTTGAGAAAATATATGGCCCCAATGGTGGTGCTTACCAGGATGCCATTGATTCGGCTAAAGCTTTGTCGCGCATTGGTATCCCGTACGCTGTTGATGAGAGGCCATTTGGTATGGCGGAGAGTAAGCATAAAGATGACGAGACTTACGTGATTCCCAATGTGGTCCCAGGACTGGTTCCTTTGAAAGAGATTTTAGAGATGGTCTTGCACGGCGATATCAATAGTTTACAAAATAATGTCACATTCTTTGACATGTATGAAGGTAACATAAGGCAGTTACAGAGTTTTTCGAACGAGTCGCCAGAAATTAAAAGAACACTTTGCGATGTGATCAGACTCATTGGATTAGAAAATACGAAGGGCGTCCTCTTGCTGCTTTGAAGCTTTGATGATATAGACTCAATATGATACTACGAGTGAGATTATTCTCTGTAGTAGATTACTGTACTGACAAATTGTTCGGACGATTTCAGCTATAAGATTCGATGCCCAGCTTCTCCTTTCAATACCAAAAACCGCCAAGTTGTATGAGATATATCAATCAAAGCGTATATAACAAGCTACAGGGATAATTATCAGCGTTTGACAATTAAAAGCTCAGCAATCGTTGTTTTGTATTCTTTCTGTTGGGCGGTTAATTAGTTATTCTGGTTGTCTGAAACCTGTACCACCCTAAACTATTGAATATTCATTCAATACTTCGACTATTACAGTGTTTTGTCATTAAATTAGGCAGAAGTTACGAAGTGTCCCGTATGGTGCCTTTCCAACATTTGTGGCCCTCAATAGCAAATGATTTATACATCTGTTCGTGCTAAGGAAGTCGTGTACATAAAGCAGTGTCTTCAATGCCTTAACGGCTTTACTTTCTTCATCATATTCTTGAAGAGCGGTAGTTTTAATGTTTTATCATCTTACTTAATTGAAAAAATTCTGACGAAAGAGCACTGTAAATCCAGCTCGACTAATACGCAGAGCAGAAACCTTCAGACTTCTGTGAGAAATGAGTCTAGAGGAGGTCGTCAATGTATGTTCTCTAGTTTCTGCGGTTCCTAATTATCCTATTTTAACGCTAACAACTATTCGCCTCATCTAGCTCATCGAGAATTTATATTCAGCTCGCCCAACTCAGGATGTCAATCAAATCCAGCAAAACCTTCAAACAATTCAAAAATCTCCAGATGGTTACCAGCTAGCTAATGCGCTGCTGTCGGGTGAAGGTTACTCCACGAATGTTAAATATTTTGGTGCTTTGACCTTGACCGTGCAGATAACCACTAGTGTCGATTCTCCTGATGGACAATGGAGGCTTTTTAGAGCTAATTTAAAGTACTTGGTTGACATTTGTGCACAATTCGCAGCCAATCCCCAAGCTTTAGGGTCTTTGATGCCAACCATTAGAAAATTGATGTCAAACTCGTCACTTATCTTCATGAACCTTAATGAATCGCAAAATGGCAACACCAGTGATGAAGACCTTCACTGGAACAATCCTATTAATACTTTCATACAGATGTTCTCTCACCGAAGTTCCATGTCGTTAGAACAATGGTCTGATACGACTCACGTCAATCAACTCATTGATGGTGCAGCTAATTCGCCCGTTTCCTACGAACACTTGATTCACTTTGTTCAGTCTTCTAAACTTCTAAACAACCTTCTTTTGATGTTTACAGAGATTATCGTAGAGGATCTGACCAAGTATCAACTCAAAAAGAATCGGAGGACCAAAGTTTACGATGTGGTTCATGAGCATCTTTACATATCTACCATGGCATTGATTAACGCAAACTTGACCATGAAAAATGGGGCCGATGATGTGCTTTACAGCTGCATAACCGCATGGATCAACTACATTTCGATGGCGAGAAATATGTCACCGCATGGTAGAATGAATCTAAGTGAGATGTTTGGAAATTTGATTGAACTAATGTGTGAATCTCGAGAGGAGACAGACAATTTCGTGAGCGGTGAAAGGGTTCTTGGTATACTGGCAAATGTTTTCTCTAATGACCCAACTTTAATGGATTACGAGCTACGTGAAAAAATTGAAGCTATATTTGTGGGGGTTTCTAGATCAGGAAAGGCTGACACTTCAAAACACCAATGGATGTTGCAGTACATGAATCACTTGGTGACGCATGACATGAATGACGAGCTTAAAGAGTTGGCAGTTTGCATGGTTGATTTTTTACAGATCAATACGTTGGATTTGAGCAATAAACTGTTTACGAACATAAGCTCTACCGAGATCAATCAGGAAACCTCACAGCAATATGTGAAAGTTCTTCTACAAATGAGTAATTTTCCATTGACTCCCATTCTAGAGGAGTTTTTCTCAGCCCGGATGGTTGATTTCTGGTTAGATTTGGCGGATGCTTACACTAATCTTGTTCCCACGACCATATCTGAGCAGGGATCTGATCTAGCTATTGGTATCTTTCAGCAAGTTCTCGGTATCTATCTACCTAAAATCAGCTTAATGAACAAACAGAAACTGATGGAACACGACTCTGATGAAGCGCCTGTTCAT
Source organism: Torulaspora delbrueckii (assembly GCF_000243375.1). NCBI lineage: Eukaryota > Fungi > Ascomycota > Saccharomycetes > Saccharomycetales > Saccharomycetaceae > Torulaspora > Torulaspora delbrueckii. The sequence continues at coordinate 451,484 of NC_016506.1, read as the reverse complement.
GAGTTCGATGATTTTAGAACTGCGGTAACTGATTTTATTGAATCTCTATGGTCGATTTTAGGTAACGATAAGCTAACAAACGTTCTAATTGCCAACATAGGCAGCTCTTCAGGCAGCGACGTCGATATTTTTGGGATTGAGGCAATGTCCCTGTTGCTAAATACCTTGCTAACAGATATGACACTCTCAGAAAGTCCTTGGATTTGTGATATTCTGGAATCAAGTGAAAATATCATAAAGAATATCGTACTTCTCCTGGAAACAGGCTATGCAGATGCAGGCAACAATTCTGTTGAAAAAGCTATCAAACTTGATTTTGTGAGAACTAGCTCTAGTTTGATTGGATCGTTGGCCGGCTACTTAAAACAATCGCCAGCTCGCTTAAGCACATGTGTCGACGTTCTTTTTAAGGGTTTGGAAAACTGTACAATCAACTCTAATGATGGCAATGGTGATTATCATGATAAATTAGAGGCGTTGACGATAAAAGCCATATCAATTCTTTGCGATACATGTCGATCTGAATTAAGTTCATATCTTCTGCAATTATTCAATGTGCTTAATACGATCCTGATACCCGGGTCCAATGTCTCTAGTTTTACAAGAGAGAAGCTGGTTCGCTCCCTTGGCTTTCTCATCGAGTCCAAAGTTGAATCGCGGCCGGAGGAACAAGGAACCTATGTGTCGCAAGCCATTGACATTTTCAACAACTTCATTCAGCAAGTTATCAGTATGCCGAATGAGCAGACGCAAGAACAAAGAAATTATATACACTGTTTGCTGACATGCATATCCGAATTAGGATCTGCTTTATTACCATCTGATGAGAGCGATAACTCTTTAGTACTGCAAAAACTCCCAGAGCTTCGGGATTTCTGGCAACGCGATCCACTACAAGTGAGAGCCAAGATTCTTAATCTGCTCTTGCAGGTTTTAAACAATCCAGTGTATTCCAGAGATTCAGGGTTTGTCGAAGTGAGCTGCTTGATTGTTGGAAAAGGTCTAAAATTGGCCGATGATGAGCCTTTTTTTCTCAAGTATTCCATGGCAGAGATTTTAAATTTCGTTCTAGACCAGATACCAAAAGCTGACCTGCCATCTTCTTTGCCCTTTTATTCATACCTGCTGGAAAACCTGGTCAACCAGTACAAGGATCGACTAACCCAGCAAGAATTTGATTACATATTCGACAACGTTTTCCTAAAATACTACGAAGGCGTCATCACCAATGATCCAGATTTGCAGCAAACAATTATCAATTTCGTTAACACAATTCTTGATTCTAAACCATCCTTTGCCATCTACTCTTCCTATTGGGAATCCTTTGTTTTAATTGAGTTCGCTAAACTGCTTTCTACAAGAGAAAAGTTTACAATTGTGGCAATCACAAAGTTCTGGACAAAGGTCATGAACAACAAAAAATACACCGAAGCAGACCTGGCCACTACGCGGCACCAAATTAACTCTATCGGCCAACAGTTGATTTACCAAACAATGTTCGGCCTCTACCATACTCAAAGATCAGACTTAAACAGTTATACGGACTTGCTAAGAGCTTTTGTGGCCAAGTTCCCCATGCAGACAAAGAACTGGCTCACCATAGTGCTTCCTCAAATTTGCAGCAACAATTCCGCGCACGAAAGATTTATCAATAAACTGCAAATCACTAGAGGCAATCGAGCAGCAGCCAACGTTATATTAGAATGGTGGCTAGAATGTAACCAACTGCCCACTTTATAATTACGATAGACTATATAACTAAAAAAATGCCATTAATGCTTACTTTGACATCTTTGAAAAAGTGTTGATACTCACGCCCATACATTCAACTCCGGAAACTGAAAAATGCCCGTCAAGATGATTTACTAGTACAAATTGAACGGTGCAATTGAGACGTGGAATAGCCCTGAGCTCCTATGAAGATCATCAGGTTTCCTTGGCTTACTCACCAGGAAGAACTCAGGAAATATGAAGTTTATACAGTGGATGTTAGCCCCGATGGGAAGCGAGTTGCGACTGGTGGTCTAGATGGGAAAGTACGCATATGGTCAGTGGATAATCTAATTAAGGCAGCCAACGAAAGTGGCTCTAAGAAAGTTGTGGATGAAGAGCTAAGAAGACCATTGGTCAGTATGAGTAGGCATACGGGATCTGTCACTTGTTTGAAGTTCTCTCCAGATGGGAAATACCTCGCCAGTGGATCGGACGATCGTATATTGCTGATATGGGCGAAGGAGGAGGAACAACGTGCGGAGCCAGTATTTGGATCTGAATTTGATAAAGAGCACTGGACAGTGCGTCGGAGACTGGTAGCTCATGACAACGATATCCAGGATATATGCTGGGCTCCGGACTCTAGTATTTTAGTCAGTGTTGGGTTGGATCGATCGATTATAGTTTGGAATGGCTTAACTTTTGAGAAGATCAAAAGATTTGATGTGCATCAATCTTTGGTCAAAGGAGTCGTGTTCGATCCAGCAAACAAATACTTTGCGACAGCATCTGATGATAGAACACTGAAAATATTCAGATATCACAAGAGCAGTGATATTGCTATTACTATAGAACATATTATAACGGAGCCTTTTAAGGGATCGCCACTGACCACGTACTTCAGAAGGCTTGCTTGGTCTCCAGATGGACAACATATCGCTGCTCCCAATGCTACTAATGGTCCGGTGAGCTCTGTAGCGATCGTAAACCGAGGTACATGGGACACAGACATTAGTCTCATCGGTCACGATGCTCCGACTGAAGTCACCAGCTTCAATCCACGGCTATTCGAACTTCAGCGTGATGCTAAAGTTGAAGACCAAAACCAGGAGGAGGACTTAGAGAAAAAAGAAGACGGACAGTGGAGAAAGAAGTGGAATCAGTTCGTTGCGACAGCAGGTCAGGATAAATCCTTAGCTGTTTGGAGTACAAGTAGGGTGAGGCCTATATTTGTAGCCTATGATTTAACGACCGCTTCTATTACAGATTTGGCATGGAATCCAGAGGGCAATATGCTGTTTGTAACTTCGCTTGACTGCTCGATCACACTTATCAGCTTCAAAGAAAACGAACTGGGGAATGCGATACCGTTAGAGAGAAATATAGAACACTTACACAGATATGGGGTCGACAAGGACTCATTGGACTTTCCGGAGGATATTAGTCAAATAATACTTGAGGATGAGGCTAGAAAACTAAAGAAACAGAGAACTCCAAAATATAGTACAGAATTATTAGAATCACGAATTACTGCTGAGGAGAATACTAAAAACGCCAAACTTGTGCCTCCCAAATTACAGGCTCCCAGTAAAAGTACGGAGAAGGTCAATATACTGATACCAAAACGTAAGAAGGACGACAAACTGAACACAGCTGTGATAAAAGATGGGAGAAAAAGAGTGACACCAACGCTGGTGTCTGTTGGGTTCTCTCCAACAAGAAACCCCGTTAAGGAGCCTTCTCACAAACCTGCAGCTAATAACACATTATCTTTGAAGTCAAAAACTACTCCATTACAAGGTATCGAAGGTAAGATGAGTATATCATCTTTCCCGCTGCCACGTTTGGGTCTTCATACTTTAATAATGGGGGTACGAGAGAGAAACAGAAGTGCATTCCATACAGAGGTTGATAACACAGTTGATGGTCAAGAAAGAGATGATGATACGATTGAAGTGGCAACCCGCGGCTTAGAAGGCCAACTGCTTGCCGAAGAATTGGCTGTTGACGAGATTGACGATGAAAGCAGTAGTGAACGCGTAATGACGCTGAACGCAAAGAACGTACCCGAAAAGGTATGGAGCAGTGCACCAAATGTGAGATATATGGAACAACCTGACGTGGTGCCCGATACTGATGCTGTCCTGTACGAAAGCGGCGACATTGACGATTTCCATGTACTCGAGATTCGTAATGGTGTCGAAAGGTCGATACAGTTCGATGAAGAGGCCCTTATAGAAAATCCTACCCGAATACTAGGTTACCACAAGGGTAAGAGAATTATCGAGGCGTTCATTCCTGAAGTGATCATATGTGCTGTGTTTTCCAAAGAATGTCTATGCTGGTGCCTGGCGACAGCCAATGGCTCCATATTTTGTCTCTCACGAACTGGGCAGTATAAACTTCCCAAGATTTGCCTCGGACATAGAGTCGTCAATCTCATAGCACAAAACAGTCGCCTATTGGCCTTGACAGAACGAGGCTTATTTTACGCTTGGAACCTTTCCAGCTCAACATTAATGTGGAAAGCGGTTCCCATCGCTCCCCTGATATTCAAAGAATTCGTAGAGGGATCCAGAGTGAGAGTTAGCAAGCGCGTCAAGAGTTTTTACCTCGGCCAGGACTCGAAATCGTTGATCGTCGAGCTGATTCATCCGGATGAGAAGTATGAATGGCACAGCGATTTGGGCTGCTGGTCACTGCCGCCCGAGTGAGTCTGCAAGGGAGTTACAACGAACTAACGCGCCAAGACCCATCATGGCGAATTCGCCGGTTACTTCACTAGAGGAAAAGGAAGAACCGCCACTTACCATCGAATGCCCGGAACAATACTTGAGCATGACGACGACTTTCAATGACTTGAAAAGTGTCTTGATGAAGCTCGATTCCAAAATATGGAAGAGGATCAATGTGTTCGTTTGGACTAACGATAAAGTGCTACTGGAGGGTTTCTATTATTGAAAGCAATCTTTCAATGAGAGGATGTAAAGGAGCAATTGCTCACAAGATATTACTATAAGAACAGAAGTGACAATACCAAAATCTCATTCATGAGGAGTGGACAGGATAGATAGCATCCCTATAATTCAAAGTCAAGGTTATCATATAACTCCCTCAGATAAACGAAAGATCATATGGATGCTCACAGACCCAAACAAATCCGGCTCGAAACCCGCTCATTAGCGATGGTTCCGTATACATGATCTGGAACTAATTGACAAAAAGTTGGGTACGAAAGGTTCCTAGCCGCCGGTGAGTCTGTTTCCACACGAGTTTACGTGCTTCCAAAAGACATCTAAGGGCGCTTCGACACTTAGATTGGATCCAATTTTGAACCGAGTTTTTGGAAAAGACTGAGAAAGAGGCTATTTTACACTGAAGAAATCAGAAGCTTTTACAACTTACATCATTTGACTTTGAAGTAGCTAAATACTCGTGGAACCTTCAACTGGAACGGTAAATGCCCACTCAACAGACCACACTTACATGTATATCTGAAACTTACTTGCTTAAGACGCCAACAAGAATGTAATATCAAACTCGATAATGATGATAATTATGTTGATGATAATAATGAAGGTGTTCTTTATTGTATTTTAATGTGCCTTTATAGTTCTGTTGCCCCTGGATACGCTTCTTGGCAAAAAAAAAATTTAATAATATAAAGAAAGCACCTTTTTACAAAATAAAAAGAGCACTAATTAATACGCTCTTAGCGCTGCAATGAGCACGGAAAACATGGAAAAAACAGACTATAGGGGCTGCGAAGATGCTAGTGTTTATATCCCGAAGAAGAACTTCAGATCCGCCTTTACCTGGGCCCTCTACGAGTCAACGAGGTCCTATGAACCGTACGTGATGGTAGGATGGTTTGGTGGTCTACTTTTCTGCTTGCCTTATGTTATTTCTTCATCGTACTTTTTTTTGAGCACGGTTACTGTTATACTTCTGCTAGAAAGTGTCATGTTGGTGCCTCTGATTTGCATGATCTGCAGAGGGGTAAGAGCAAGATCCCTGGTCTCCAGGAGCACTAAAGCATTGGCTGAAGCTACTGAGGAAGTCTTTAGCTCAGACAAGGAAACCTTGGCCATTGGATGGGACAAGGTCGCTAGTAAACTGAACAGAAAGTTTTATAATGCAGGCGATTGGAAAACACCATACTGCTTGTTTGATGGTTCACATTGCGAGATTTTCTTCAGGTGCTACGTTTTGAAACCAATATACGAGGAAGAAGAACTAGATGGATGCGAGAAAAATCGCTTACGTTCAGCTGCCAGTATCTATCAACAAAGGATCGTGGATCAGTTCAGCAGGGACAAGGAGGACACTTCTGTGTTAGCTGAGGATAATCTTCCTGCTGATTCTCACCACAGCATATATACCTGGAGATTAAAAAATTCCTTGAGATCTGTTGGTCACAAAGTTTGGTTTGTTAGCATGTTGCCTCAAGTTTTTTTGGATCATACGTGGTCCTTACGTTTAATACATATGATAGTAGTAATCCTAATGTTTGTTGCACTGTCTACAACTTCTATTGGGATTACTCTACTGGGGAACACTCTCAGTATCACTACCACTAAGGATCGCATAAGATTACTGGCAGCTATATCAAATGTTGCCCCAGGAGAGGACTCAGAGCTCTGGGATGTAGTTGCAAAGCGCATGAATGCTTACTTGAACGAAGATCCAAACGTTACTGGCGTCCAAAGGTTCTTCGATGGGAAAGAATGCTGCAGTTTTTTTGAAAAGCAGCTCAAACCTCTCATGTCAGGAAGGAACAAAGATTATCAAGTCGCAACCTATGAGATAATTCCTCTAATCACATCCGCTGCTGGAAGTTCTTCCGTATAGAGGAACTGCATGCTGCCCTGCTATCTATACAGATAAATGTCATCTTTCTAGTGCTCCAGCCATTCGAGATAGCTTACATACTTAATGAATAGACGCTCGCCGCGCGCCGGTTTTGGCCGCTACCGGCCAAAACCGCCGGTAGCGGCGAACTTATCGCAGCCAGGCATAGTGAAAAATCGAGTCATGATCAAAGTGATTGACGATATTTAAGCTACAACTCTAAGCTTAAGCTCCATCGGTCTATAATTTGGTGTTATTGGTTCTATTCAGTAAATTAAAAGGCCAGATAGTTTTTAGCTAATCATGACAGCTACAACGACACAAGGTCCAAGGACTCTATACGACAAGGTCTTTGATGATCACATTGTTCACAAGGACCAATCTGGCTCCCATCTATTATACATTGATAGACATTTGGTCCACGAAGTCACTTCTCCACAAGCTTTTGAGGGTTTGAAAAATGCCGGTAGAAAAGTTAGAAGAACTGACTGCACTTTGGCAACTGTTGATCACAACATCCCAACTTTCTCCAGAAAAAACTTCAAATCCACTGCTACTTTCATCGATCAACCCGATTCTCGTCTACAAGTTCAAACTTTGGAACAAAATGTCAAGGACTTCGATGTCACTTTCTTTGGAATGACTGAATCTAGACAAGGTATCGTCCATGTGATTGGTCCTGAGCAAGGTTTCACCTTGCCAGGTACTACTGTGGTTTGTGGTGACTCTCATACCTCGACTCATGGTGCCTTTGGTTCTCTAGCTTTTGGTATTGGTACTTCCGAAGTAGAACATGTCTTGGCTACTCAAACAATTATTCAGAATAAGTCGAAGAACATGAGAGTTTACGTTGAGGGCAAATTGAACCCTGGTATCACTTCCAAGGATCTAATTTTACACATAATTGGTGTCATTGGTACTGCTGGTGGTACTGGTTCCGTTATCGAATTTGCTGGTGAAGCCATCGAAGATTTGACCATGGAGGCTCGTATGTCCATGTGTAACATGGCCATTGAAGCTGGTGCTAGAGCTGGTATGATTAAGCCAGATCAAACTACTTTCGATTACATCAAGGGAAAGCCATTAGCTCCAAAGGATGCTGAATGGGAAAAGGCTGTTGCTTATTGGGAAACTTTGCATTCCGATGAAGGTGCCAAGTTCGACCACGAAGTGATCATCAAGGGTGCCGATATTATTCCAACAATCACCTGGGGTACTTCCCCACAAGATGCACTACCTATTAGTGCCTCTGTCCCAGATCCTGCTCAAGCCTCTGACCCTATCAAGAAGTCTGGTATGGAAAGAGCTTTGAAATACATGGGTCTTGTCCCAGGTACTCCACTAATGAAAATCAATATTGACAAAGTCTTTATTGGTTCCTGTACGAACTCCCGTATCGAAGATTTGAGAAACGCAGCTGCTGTGGTTAAGGGCCACAAGAAGGCTGACAACGTTAAGTTGGCAATGGTCGTCCCAGGTTCTGGGTTAGTCAAAGCTCAGGCAGAGAAGGAAGGATTAGACAAGATTTTTGAAGCTGCTGGTTTCGAATGGAGAGAAGCTGGTTGCTCCATGTGTCTAGGTATGAACCCAGATATTTTGGATCCTGAAGAACGTTGTGCTTCGACTTCCAACAGAAATTTCGAAGGTCGTCAAGGTGCACTTTCTCGTACACACTTGATGTCTCCAGCCATGGCTGCTGCTGCTGGTATTGCAGGCCACTTTGTTGACATTAGAGAACATGTTTACAAGAACGGCGACGCACCAAAGGTTGTCGTCTCTCAAGAAGAGGACAAAGCTCTGCAGGATGCTGTCTACGAGCATGAGAAGGAGCCACTACAACCAGACCAGGTTAGTGAAGAGCTCGCCGAAGAAGAAATCGACGATATCCCTGTTTCTGAAACCACGAAGGTTGAATCAGCTCCAGCAGGCATGAAGCCATTCTTGACTTTGGAAGGTATTGCTGCGCCACTAGATAAGGCAAATGTTGATACCGATGCTATCATTCCAAAACAATTTTTGAAGACTATCAAAAGAACTGGTTTGAAAGCTGGTTTGTTTTATGAATGGCGTTTCGCTGAGGGCGATGACGGTAAAATGAAAGAAACTGATTTTGTTTTGAACGTCGAGCCATACAGAAACGCTGAAATCTTGGTTGTTACTGGTGACAACTTTGGTTGCGGCTCCTCTAGAGAGCACGCTCCATGGGCTTTAAAAGACTTCGGTATCAAATGCATAATTGCTCCATCTTTCGGTGATATCTTCTACAACAACTCTTTCAAGAATGGTCTACTGCCAATTAGATTGGACCAGAGCACGATTCTCGAGAAGTTGATTCCTCTGGCAAATGCAGGAAAGTCTTTCGTTGTCGATCTTCCTAACCAAAAGATCGTTGACACTGAAGGTAAGGAACTAGTCGGACATTTTGATGTCGAGAGTTTCAGAAAGCATTGTCTGGTCAATGGTTTGGACGATATTGGTCTAACTATGCAAAAGGAGGAATTTATCTCCAAATATGAAGCTATGAGAAGGGAGAAATTCTCTTTCTTAGAAGGTGGCGCCAAGCTAATTCATCCAGTGAGGGGCACTAAGAAGAGCCCATTCGGTGTTACCGCTCAAGAGTGGTAGATGACCGTCATCGAGAACTTGGCGAGCGATCGTCTTCTACTGGTCCACAGACGTTACTTTGTTGTTTGTAACTTTCGTTATTTATTTATTTATCAATCTTAATCGGTTACATGATTGATTTCGTTTGGAATTTCTATAGTAATTCTATAGTGATTCTATGCATCCATGTCGATGGGGTTCTCAATATCCGCTTCAATAGTACATGGCGATATTTCATTAACCTGTACCCAATTATTATACAAAGGATATTCTTAAGTGAAAACTCATCAAAATCCAAATGGATTGTCCGCTGTCGCATTGAATAGGTTCGCTTGCCGAGATTGTTGCTGAGGTTGCTGCTGAGGCTGCAACTGTTGAGGGCCGTTTCCAAAGCCAAAGCCCGTTGGCTGTGTTTGAAGTGGTGGCTGAGAGATAGAGGTATTTTGTAGACCCTGTGCCAAATTGTTGACTCCCGTGTTAAATGTGTTTGGAACTTGGTTCATAGGCTGCCCGGTGTATTGATTCTGCGGTCCCCCAGTATTCTGCATGAACTGGGGGTTTTGTTGGAATCCACCTGTCATTTGTGGTTGGCCCTGTATCTGGGGCATACCGCCTGTCATAAAGCCTCCTGTAATTTGTTGTGGACCATTGAATGAGGTCTGTGGTAAGCCGCCCATGGTCTGATTGCCGAAAGATGTTTGAGGCAAGCCATTTCCAAACCCTGTTGAGTTATTTCCAAAAGTGTTTGCAGGCATCATGTTTGCACCGCCTGTCGTGTTCGCAAAACTAGCTTGAGGCATGATATTTGCACCGCCAGTCACATTTGGAAAGCTGGCTTGCGGTATTAGGTTGGCTCCCCCTGTCATTTGATTACCGAAAGTCGTCTGAGGAAGCATATTCATTCCGCCAGTTCTATTTCCTGTTAGACTAGATTGTAGCATCATGTTGTTACTAGTCATTGGATTGTTGTTGAAGCCAGTAGTAGGCGCAAAACCTCCGGTGCTCATGGTTTGGTTTGGCATTGCAAAAGAGGTCTGAGGAATAGCACCACCTGTTCTTTGTAGAGGAATGAATCCTCCGGTTGTTTGTAACGGCATAGTACCTCCTGTTGGATTGGCAGGTAACAGGCCAGTTGCAGTTTTCTGCAGAGGTAGCACTGAACCCAAAGGTGGAGCATTCATCATTCCACCTGTCGTTGACGCTGGAATGAACCCACCAGTTCTCTGTTGTAGCATACCGCCAGTCGCTTGCATACCGAATGATGTCTGTGGCATTATACCTCCCGTGTTTGCAATTGGGATCAGGCCACCACTGGTCCTCTGAGGCTGAAGAATATTACCGGTACTTTGGACGCCAAAAGTTGTTTGAGGCATGGTGAAACCGCCAGTTCTTTGCATTGGCATTAAACCACCAGTAGCGATTGGCATCATAACGAATCCTGTTGCCATAGGAAGTAAATTGTGTCCTCCCGTTTTAAATGGATCCAAAGGCATCAAGGTGGTTCCACCAGTTGGCACTGCGCTTATAGGAGCCGCTGCTGAGGACTTCGCACTGTTACCAGTTTTGACAGGCTCCAAATCTCTCAAATTAGGCTCTGGGGCCGCCGTGATCGGCTTCTTTTTAGGCTCCAAAGGCTGTAAATCAAGAAGATCTTGCATTGATCCTGTAAATTCGGATCTTTCAGATGAGGGTTCGACTCCAGATTTGGCGGCTGGTTTGACTGTCCAAGCATCATCATCTGTGTTGGCGGCAGCCATATGTGAAGCGTTCTTTTCCGCAAGTAGTTGCTCAGCAACAGTAGGTCCCGTAGCAGGACCAGTTTTCATTGGCGAAACCCTCAAGGAGCCGTCGGGATTTGAGAACATACCACCAGTAGCAGTTGGAACTTGCTGCTGTGCCTGAGGTTCTCTGCCCAATATTTGATCCAAGTAGTTTGTGACCCGAACAATATCACCCTCACGTAGTCCCAAAGTTCTGAGCATGGACTGATTAATGTCCTTCATCATATCTTCAGTAATATTTTCTCGCTCGAAATTGATGGTATAACGTTGACAGTTACTGACGTCAACACCACTGTTGAGAAAGAACTCAAACCAGTCATAATCGTTTTTCACTTGTGTTAATGGAGCAGCCGAAGTGCTTCTGATCGTGTTAGCAGGAGCCGAGGGGGAAGCCGTTGATTGTGGTCTCGGGGGCTTAGCAGGTGGTGGAAGCTCCTTCTCTTGAAGTTTAGCTCTTTCTTCATCGAGCAGATCTCTTGCCTTTCTCAGTTCTTCTAGCTCTCTCTCTCTTAGTCTACGGTCACGTTCTCTTTCGTCCTGGTCTCTTAGTTTCTTCCTTCTCTCACGTTCGCTTTCCCTGGCGTCTTTGCTTTCCGGTTTCTTGCCCCTGAACTTGTCCAAGCTGAATCCGGTTACTCGTTCGACATAGGTTAGATCATCATCCGACAGTTTTTCGGCAGCAACAGCGATCCTGACACCGTTAGCCTTGTGCAAATGAACCTTGCCGTCGGAGCAACCGATGAATTGAGCGTCCACTTTGAAAGTACCGGATCTGTCTGCCCATATACGTGTCTTCTTTGGATCAGGGAATTCTGTCTTGTTGCTTGCCGACGCAGATCTTTTCTTTCTTGATGAGGCAGACTTGCTCCTCGATCTATTCTTGCGTTCAGAACCTGCTATATCCTGATCTTCATCGTCTTTCCAACTACTCCCTTCACTAGGCTTTGATGGAGACTTAGCCTTGGTGAATTTCTTTATTGAGTTTAAGAGACCGCCTGAACCACTATCTTTCTCTTTCGAAGGTTCGATAAATTGTGCTGGCACCACACCTTTTTGCCCAGAGGAAACTAGCTCACACATCCACCAATCCCTTGATTTCTTATCGTTCAAGATATATACAGTCTGGCCCTGCTTCACACTCAATTCGTCCTGAGACTCTGCGATGAAATCATAGAGAACTTTACCCTCTTTCCTTGCCTTTGACGCCATTTCAACTTCCCGCAGGCCAGCGTCACGAGAAGCGCCTTTGTACTCACCGATTACCGACATGATCTCCTTGCAAGTATCATTATTACCAGTGTGTAGCTCGAGGCTCTTGTAAGGATCAATAAACTCCAAAAACATATGCTTCTTCTCATTGTCGTAGGACGTCAACTTGTCGATAGTCCAGTCCTGGGGCGAACCCTTCTGAGGCTGGAAATAGATCCTATTGTTCCCAATCGACAATTTACACTTACGTTTCTTACGACCATCGACTTCGGCGATATTCCACGTACGATATTCCAATTGCAAACCGCGCTCGCTTTTATCAGTTTGGTCTCTATCATATCCGGTTTCCTCCGCACTGTCTTCATCGTAGTCAGCCTCGGCATATGATAGCCTACTACGAGTTCTGTCTCTATTGGAATCCAAATTGGTTCCTACTGGTCTCACTGGTTTCGGTGGTGGGATATCTTCTTCTTCACGCAATACTCCAATTGGTTCTGAGTGTTTGTCGGGCATCGGTGGAGCTTCTGGAGTCTGCGACTTACTAGGGTGCTGAGGTGGTGGCTGCATCACTGGAACTGTCACTGGAGCTGTTACTGGAGCTGCCACTGGAGCTGCCACTGGAGCTGCTATTGGAGTTGCATCGGCCACAGGCGCTTGTGGCGGCACACCCTGCCCGCACGGTTCAACGTAGTTTCCCGGTACAAACCCACAAGCACCAGTGGACTTCTGCTGCACCAGCAGCCAATCGGGGTCCTGATCATCGTACACATCAAACTCTTCATTTTCATGGAAAGTCAACTCTTCATCAGGATTTTGGGCCTGATCGTAATCGTAGAGTGCACGAACGGAATTGATCACAGGAGCCTGTTCAACGTAATTCGAAGGTACTAGTCCGACTGGTTCGTCGGCGTCTGATCCAATAACCCTTTTCTTCACGGTCCACCACTCGTCAACATCGGACTTCTCCAGCAAATACAGAAGCTCATCCTCCCGAATAGCCAGTTCCTCTGTAGTTTGCGGCTCGTAGTCATATAGCGCCTTATAGACACCCAAAAATACGGTCATTGGCTGCTCTAGAGGTTCCTAAGCGCCTTTACCGGTCTGTTCAGGAGATAGGAGGTGATCGAACTTATATCAACAAACTTCGGCCAGTGAGGTCGTGTAAGATGAAAGGAAGCTAAACGGCGCTACCATACTCAACCCGATTGTCTATCGAGTTATTACTTAATCTAATGGGCACCATCAGATTGAGCAGGGCAGCTAGCCCATCAGAGGCCTGGTCTCGAGAGCCCAAGAACTCAACAGAAATTATACCTTCAAGATTGTTAAGGAACCTGTGACCAGATGGGATCATAAAGTTTCGTTTCTAACACATTTACATACTTAGTAGGGACTCAACTATCTCTGACGTCTGCTTCGAGCTGCTGTTTCAGTCCTGGCATAAACCCAAGCCGAAATAATAACTCAAACAGGATAAAGTACGGTGCTAGTACTAGACTCTGCACCAGATTGTCCAGAAGAGCAGGTCTTCTCTTTTCAAACACTCCATGGCCGATGAATTGACAAACCCAACCGATGGTGAACAAGATCAGTTCCTGGTTGAATGTAAGTGGTACCCAGTGCGAATCGATCGCAACATTCATCAAAATCAACAATCCAGTGGCCAGCAAGCCCACGGGTAGGTTTAACAGCAGGTAAAAACTCGCATAGCACGTCGTGAGCAGGCTTGTTAGTGTATAATCCTTGTATAGGACGACCCGATGAAGCATAGAGGCACTACTGAAGAGAATCGTGGGAACAAAAACCGAATGGATAGCGACATTAACCTGTTCATGATGGTACTTTTTGTAGAATAGTAGTTGCGATCTGAGATCCAGCAGCGTGGAAGGCATTTTAGGACTGATAAGTGATGATGAATCTGTTAGATCCAGGAAGCTCACCTAATCAACCCCTTGGGACGTAACTATGTACGTCTAAGCGATCTTGAGCCTTCAAGCGTCCGATTGATCTTCGAATGGCTCTAAAGGTGTCTTATCATGATTCGATAGTCCAGGGTTGGTAAGTTCAACTGTTTGATGAGCGATTTCCATCGTTCCACCGATAAACACGGCTTCAAAGTAGCTCGAACTGGCGCATGGGTAAGGCGACTGCCCTGGACACCATAACGAATTTCTATGGCTATATGAGAATCCTGGAAGTGTCAAAATGACCAGGTTTTAGTGACTATTTGATGAGAATACTACTATAATGCTACTATATCCGTCATTTTTCACGTCTGTCTCATAGTTATAGGCATTTCATTATATTTTGCCACCTTTAAGCGACCTTTGGCCATTCAAAGAGCACCAATACCTAATTGATCATGTCTGGTGGAGCTGCTGCTGCGTCTGCCGCTGGGTATGATAGACATATTACGATTTTCTCGCCGGAAGGGCGTCTATTCCAGGTTGAATACGCTTTCAAAGCTACAAACCAGACTAATATCAACTCTTTGGCCGTAAGAGGTCGTAATAGTACAGTGGTGATCAACCAAAAGAAAGTTCCAGACAAGCTACTGGAGGCTTCGACCGTTTCGTATATCTTTCCTATCTCTAGGACCATTGGGATGGTCGCTAATGGTGCGATCCCTGATGCAAGGAACGCTGCTTTGAGAGCTAAGGCTGAGGCAGCTGAATACCGTTACAAGTACGGGTATGATATGCCTTGTGATGTCTTGGCCAAAAGGATGGCCAATCTTTCTCAAATCTACACGCAGAGAGCTTATATGAGACCCCTTGGAGTGATATTAACTTTTGTGAGTGTAGATGAAGAGCTGGGTCCCTCCATTTACAAGACTGATCCTGCAGGATACTTTGTGGGTTATAAGGCTACTGCTACGGGCCCCAAGCAGCAAGAGATTAGCACACGTTTGGAAAACTCGTTCAAAAACAACTCGCTGAATGTTGTCGATGAGGAATCTTGGGAAAAAGTGGTCGAGTTCGGTATAAGCCATCTAATTGACTCACTAGGGACCGATTTTACTAAGAAGGATATTGAAGTCGGTGTCGCCATCGAGGGTAAATTCTTCGTGCTGACCGAGGAGCAGATCGAGGAAAGATTGGTGGCTATCGCCGAGCAGGATTGAGCCCTTACATACTTACTTATACAGTTTCGAGCAATGCGCTCGTGAGCGTTAGGCTCGTGAATGTCTACATGCATGTTTCTCTAGTTCTTGCATCCTTCGAGGACCAGCGAACCTTGATCGACATCTCTTGCACACCACGACTTTACGCACTGATTTGGCAGGTGTGGAAGTTCTTTCTGCTGTCGTTGCATTCTCGACTGGTACTGCTTCTCGACCATTGATATGTGCTGGAATTCGGCCATAACCTGTACCGACAAAGAGATCGTATACTTGTAAAGCGTTTTCACATTCGAGTGATTTATGAAAATAGTGCGCAAAATCTATGCTTGATAGTGATTCTAGCTGTCGTTTGGGTACGTAACCTCCTAGTAGTGTATGACTCAGATCATAACTAGCGTTTGACGCCTCATTGATATCAACTTTCCCACCTAGATACCCATGAACTATGGTTCTTTTCTTACGAGAATCCTCATCGTTGGAAGGTTTTTGAGACTCATCGGGCTGTTTTACCAGTTCTTGTAAATCATGGGGATTAAATGTAACTTCCTGGGAACACTCGAACGCGGCCAAGCCCGCTATTATATCGTAATAACTTCTCTTCTTAACAACACTCATGAATCGAAAACCTAGCAGAAGCCCTAACTTTGCTATAATTTAAAGTTAAACTCTATCAAACTTACTAGACCTGTGATGAATTTGGAGTATACAATATAGCCAATTGCGACGAGGTCACGTGGACACTGTAGTAATAGTGATAGGTATCTATAACTAGTCTAGTAGACGTATGGGATGAATATATATGGACAATGCTTGCAGTACTCTTTCCAGTCGTCACCGTACTTCTTTTCGCACTTTTCCTGGTCTCTCATAGCTCTGTGAATAAGCACGATGAAGAAGAAGATTGGGAAAAACCAAGGGAAGAAAGAATTGAAGCCGCACGATAGTGCCCAGATTAGCGACTGGGTCCAGTCTGCAGTGTAGTGAATCTTGCGAGCCCAGGTGTACCAACCGTCTATCAACAGGTAGGAACCGCTCTTGGTGACCATATATTTTGGATCTTTCAAGATCTGGCGAGGTAAGAATGGGAAAGTCTTTCTAACACGAGTGTCACCGGCCATCTGCTTTCTGAAGGCATTCTTTTGAGCATTAGCGGTGTCGAAGAAGTAGTATGCCAACAGTAGGATAACGTACAGGGAGATGTTGTAGCCGCGAGACCAGTTGTACTCTGATGGGTCGTGATAGTATAGGTACAAGGTGCAATGACAGTAAGTGTAAGGCACACCAGCGATGTTCCAGAAGATTAACATGAATCCAAATTTCTCGTAGGCCATATCCCAAGTTGGAACAATCAACTCTTCACCTTTGGCGCATGCATTGGCATATAGCCAATGAGCTAACATGACCACACCCAACTGAGGAGTCACGTAGCCGTATTTTTCGTATTGCTTGAAGCAGGCACCCAATGTGATAAAATATAGAGTGAACCATGGCAATCTGACCTCGAAGAACATCTTCAAGTCTAAGATCCCCCAACGAGGGTTTAGAGGAGCACCCATGAAGAAATCGTACAAGTGATTTCTTGTCATTCTATGGTAGTCATGAGTGACAAATAGAGTCCACAGGTACAGTACAATCGAGAAAGTAAAACCAGAAATGATGGCGCAAGTCATGATCTGACCAAAGATATCAATGATTGTGTATAGCTTGAAGATCCCTGTGACATGCAAAGTGACTAGTAAAGTGGTAGAGACATACAATGACCACATAGCATTACAGTAGTAAGGCAGTTGTTTATTTTTCAAATGGGTCAATGGTTGACCTTTGGTCCAAACACCGGGCAAAGTATAGTAGAAGAAAATTTGGAAAGCCCAAAACGTCATAAAGATAGTCCAAGCGTATCTGGTAGGCACACCATAATCTAGAAACAATTGGAAAAGGTGACGAACGAACTGTAGCCAACTTTCACCATTCTCAGGAAGTGCAAATTTTCCCCCATAGAATTCAGCGCTAATCCACATGTACCACATAAGCAATGGGAAACCTATCAACATACCAAGAACACCAATGGTGCCTCCGAACTCATACTCAATCTCTTCCGGTTTCAAGTATTTACCTTGCGGCAAGAAGTTCTTGCCTGGTTCAGCTTTCTGCTCTGACATCGAGAACGGTTCCCTGTGATTTAGTCTTGCGAATTGAGGTCCTTGTTAACTCTCAAAGTGACAACAAGTATAAAAGAATTGATCTATTGACTGGGTTTCCATTACACGCAAAAACGCGACCGAGCGAATTGAGCGCTCGATAAATTTCACTTCGTTTAGTGTAAACGATGCAAGCAGCCGCGAATGAAGATTCAATTGAAACGTTTACATCATTCTTTAACAAACATACAATGGTAAGCAAGCAGACCAAGATGAACAATGCATAATGCATTTAAAAAGGCTTATAAGACAATCAATTGCACAATAACAAGGCCATGGACGTTCTTATAGGTCGTTTAGCATAGGCGGCAGCTACTCTTTTTCTGATATTGATGAAAGAAAAAAAAACATCGGATCAACTATGTTGACAGGCGGAGAAACCCCAGTTGTTCCTTCAACTTGTCGAGATAATCCGAAACTGCCAAGCCGGATTAACCTCGCATCGGATTATCTCCGGATTATCTGAGAAACCCAGGAGTTGCCCAAGATAATCCGTTCCGCGGAAACAAAGTGTGTGGCGGGTTATCCTCTCGATTGGTTTTTTATTTCCATTAGGAACTGCTTCAAGCTATTGCAGCATGGCTTTAGTCATCGGGGATTATACAAGAACTGCCAAGGTCAACATTACTGTAGATCACTTAATTTGTTTAATTCAGAATTGATTTGATATTGATACTTTCCGGTACTTAGTATCCCATTTAGCGGCAAACACCACTTCAAACGAGTTTTTTTCAGTCGATCAGTGGGCTTATACACCATATTGTGCGAAGATGGCATTAAGTCATCAGCCGATGGTCAAGAAACCTCGTAGTAAGGTTAGCAGAGCGTGTGAAAACTGTCGACGGAGGAAGATCAAATGTACTGGAAATCAACCGTGTAACAATTGTGTCACTTACCAATGCGAATGTATCTTTTCAAAGGGGACTCTCTCATCGATTGGTAATATATCACAGATTACACCTGCTAGCTCAGAAAATCTAACGTCTGTGACAAACTGTGACTCTACAGTCGAACGGGCCTCTAGCAGTAGAACTAGCAGTAATTCTGCGCCTCTCGAGAAGAATTCGTGTACAGAGAAGGACGTTGAAGAGAAAACTGCCACCGATGCTACTATCTTTGACCCAGTTATGGACTCTGTCTCCGAAAACATAGAGAGTATGACGAAAAACGTGTATAGTATCAAGAGTATGAATGAGAAGCTGAGAGTTGATAATCAAGATTGCAAGGCTGATATGGGCAATAGTTCTGCCGCATGTGATATCTGTGATATGACAAAGACCGACGTGGCTGCGCTACCTGATTTGACCCCAGTGAAAGGTGATAATGGACTTTACCAAGATGATATGGAGTTTCAGGAAAAGATAAGCGAAATGCAAGCGATGTTAAAGAGACTAAAACCTTTGTCGCATGTAGGTCCTAATATTAAAAAAGCCATCAGTGACATTTATACACAGGTGGAATTACTGATAGACTCGTGGGAACCAAAGTACGACTGCAATAAATATAAGAAGACAGTTCAGAGTGGTTTTGAGCGTTCGAAATCTGTGGAGACTCATCTTATGAAAAATAAATATACGGATCAAGTTTACTTGACAAGTTTCGCTGTTTGGACCGATACCTCTAAAAAGAAAAATGTTGAGAATCCCTTTTTCGGTAACCGTCCTTTGGTTGATGAAATCTTTGGATTGTACTCACCTTTGCAGGGCTTATCTCTCCGAGGTATCGGTTTTTTCTTTCAAAGGTGTACATCAGGTCCCGAATCAAAGGAAAAATCAGTGCAATTGAAAGAATCCCTGTATCTACTCCTACGGTTTTTCGACATTTGTGTGGATCATATTAATCAGAGCTGTATCTCCATTGCCAATCCTTTGGTTAGCTATTTACAACGAAGGAATTTACTGGGGACAGTTCCAGGTGCCACACCAACGGGCCTCAGTCCCACTAATAGCAACAATGGTACTAAAGACCTAGTTCTGGGAATTATAGATCGCTTGCCACAACCATTTGTGAAGAATTTGACTGGTGTGACAACTGAAGTGCTTCGGCAAACAATGTATGATGATTTTGCAATGTTTGATCTCGTCCTGAGAATGTACGACTGTCATAAGAGAGGATTTGAGGCACTGATGATGAAGGTAACTTCGAGAGACGCTAACAATTCTACAGAAACAATGGCAGCCGATACTCAGAGTTTTGTACATTTTTGCGAGGAGGAAGAAATGCTGCTGGCCTTGTGCTATAATTACTACAATTCGACAATGTATCACTTCAGCGAGAATGCAGGCAACCTGAATTACTTCGATCTGCTTCTTTCGCTTCTTGAAACTCAAAAGTGGTTGGATGAACATTATGGATTTGAGAAAGTATTAGGAGTAGCAATCAGCTATGCTTATAATATTGGCCTCTCCCGCTGGGAGTTCTACGTTGGCTTGGATGAAGAAACCGCAGAAAGAAAACGAAGGAGCTGGTGGAAACTTTATTGTCTTGAGAAGTTTTGGGCATTCAAGAAGGGAAGACAGTCCTCTATTGATGATGACAAGATGAATTGCCTATTGCCTGAAGAGTTTAGAAAGCTTGGCTTTTTTGACAACAAAAATTTCTTATCCGAGATGACATCAACACCAAGGAGTTGGGCTTTTGATAACATGTCAATCGCATGCCTGAAATTTTATGGAGAATGTGCAATGGCGCAGGCTGTATCCCAATTTTATTCCAAGGTTCTCTATGCAGACCGCTATACGTCAATAAAGAATACGGCGAAACCAGCCTTTCTGAAAGAAAGGCTTATCGGTGAAGTGTTTCAGGAGCTTCATTTACTGCGCGATAGATTCGACATGATTAAAAGTCAAACCAAAAGGCTGTTCGATATTGCTGCATCTTCAACAAATGGGGCCATAGATTTGTTCCTTTCGAGATACGAGCGATCACAAGCAGCTCACTATGCATTACTTCACGGTAGTCTTTATTTTACAGTGACAAGCTCAACAAATAACCTGGTTGCTAGGCTACTTGTTAATCCGAAAGACCCCAGCGTTGTTGAGCATTATTCCCGATATTCAGTGTACCTTCGTGAATCCTGGAGGGAAATGACAAATCTCATTTTGTCGCTAGACGACGACTACACTTTAAGCCGGGTTTTCGAGTATTACGGTGTGGTTTCTATGCCGATCGTATCTCGAGCATTCTGTGACGCCACCTTCGCTAGATCCTCAGACGAGCTAATAATGTTCTGCAGGGTATTCCGAAGGTTACAAAGCATTTCATTATATCATGATAATAAGGATAACAAGACAGTGGTTTTGAGTAAGGCCTATCAAATATATGTTCGAATCCTGACCTTTTTGGCTATCAATATTCATAGTATTATGTTGGGGTTCGTTCACGTTCATAACATGTCGAGAGAAAAGCTTATCGAAACCGTCAAGGAGTGGGCTCCCGACGTTGCAGATGTGCCATCAGAAATCCTCAATCCAAAATCTAGTGTTTATGAGCCCTTGATGAAGCCAATACAAAAATCAGGATTCCATCTCAATGTGCGAAGGATGTTGGAACGAGACAAAGATGGCGCCAAGGCCAATAAACTTTATCCAAAAAGTGCCTTCCAATTAATGCCTGCAGACACCAAAGGTCCAATGTCACCGTCCATTGCAGGGCTGTCAGCATCTTTAATATCCCCAGAAGGAAGCCGCTGCGACGTTTCTCCTTACCCCGATGTGCCTGCGAATCAGGTACCCTCAGTAGCCCAGAACTTATTAGATGCGTCACGGGTGCCTTCTCAAGAGTCCTTCTCAATTCCGCACGACGTTTTGAGGCAGGAAAATGGTTCTGGTCCAATGCGGATCCCCCAGCCTAACAACGTAAGCGGCCCCTTATCCGATCAAGGTTACCATCTTGGTACTTTGGAAGAGTTCATCAACAATGGTGATTTGAATGATTTGTGTAATACGCTGTGGAGCGACCTTTATACCGATGGCTCTGAGCAAAATCTCCGACCCAGTGATCTCCCCGGTTCATTCTCAACTACATTTTAATTACCTTCAATGATCTTGTCAATACTACCCTAATATTGAAGGATTATCATCAATAGGACCGATTATACAAGGTTTTGTTGATACAAAAAAACTATAATTCTTCGTGCAAATAATATACAGTATTTCATTAATTAAGACTAGTGGTCTCTCATGAAGTAAGCCATTATTCCATTCGTAGTATACCCATGATTCTTCTTCCATGTGGTGTGTTTCTGATGGGTCCAACGACAAGTGGCCGGACAATTTCGACGAGGCTCTCGTGAAGGTAATGATTGTTTTGATGGGTGACGTCTAGCATGGTTTGAAGGACATAATTTCCGTAGCCATCATTTAGTAGCGCTTGAATATCCGCTTCTGCTCTAGAGCTCAAAAGCTCTGTTATCAGGTCATCCGATACAGCTGGCGTCCTCAAGATTTTCTCAATGACGTTCGAGCCAAACTTGTGCAAAGAAAGCTCGGTGACCTTTGATTTGAGGGCTTGAACAATCTTTAGAGTGAAATAGTTGTTCCCCGATTCCGACTCTTTTGTGATAATATACTGCACAACATAGTTGCCAAAAGGATCCAGGGTCAGATGATCTATGTTGCTTAGTAGCTTGTCACAAAGTCTTTGACGTTGTACCTCATCACCATGATCCAGGCAACGTTGCAGGACACAACAGCCATGTCTATGAGTTGCGATCTCAGTACAGTGTTCAGAAGCAGCATCGAAAATAAACTGCACATCGTTGGGTTGGAGCTTTTGTAAGCATTTTTGAACGATGTGGTTACCGTTTAAGTCTTTGCTGAGCTCAACAACAGAACCCTTCAATGAACCGATTATAATGTTTGCCTCCTCCTTACTACCGATGCATTCGACTAACTTTTGTAGAGCTCTAGTTCCATGCGGATTAGATGCGATGTAGACGAAATGTGGGGCTGCAATTTTAGCTAGCGTTATCCTCTGTTCCACCGTCACCCTTTCTAGTAGCTTCTGAATCAAATAATTACCGAATGAATCGGTCATCAACTCCACAGTGTGATTTTTAGTCTCTTCAAAGATCGAATCTGCGGCCTCGCTACCAAGAATATCTAGCTGCTTTTGCAGGAACCGGCAGCCATGCTGATCTTTACAAAGGGAGTGGATGTTTCCGATAAATTGGTCGAGCGTAGCATCAGCGTAACGTGCGGCGTCCTCCATTTTCCGCTGTCTACTAGCATTATCGTTTCCATTGTTTTGGTAGTACTGATTCCCGTTTTTATTGTGCTTGTTCCTTCCACCTCCGTAATGACCAGATCTCCCACCTCTATGACCGCCGTTGTTTGAACGACGATTATTATGATTTTGGTTTTCGTTTTGGTGACCCTCATTGGGATGCATCATATGTGGGTGGCCTGGAGAGAAAGCATGTGGATGCGGAACCATTCCAAAAGGATGATTCCCGTACATCCAAGGAGGCGGCGTACCGCTTGGTTGGTGCTGATTCACTGAGAGACCCTGAGGAGGGGATTGTACCACCGAAGATGGATCTTCTAGCGCACGGCCACTCCCTGGACTCTCGTCATTGCCATCTGGGACTTGATGATTTGTAGCAGACTCACCACTGGGTGAAACGCGATAAGGCGTATGAGGTGGCAACTGAGCATTTGGGCTCCCCATTCCAGAGAACTGGAAAGGTGAAGCAAACCCGTAAGCACCATGAAAGGGGGAAGGAACACCGTATGCAGGTGAAGAACCAGGTGGTGGATGGCCCGAAAGCACGGGATTCGGCTGCATCAATGGGCCTCCATATGGATAAGCTGCGGCGTATGAAGTCGAATTCGTAGTTTTCTCCTCACCTGGAACAAGTTTCGATTCCTCTTGCTTCTTATTGGTGTCTGGTGTTCCAAAGATTGGATTGTTTTTGTTCTTCTCTAATGATATGGACTGAGCTCTAGTAGTAGAACCAAGACCAGTATGGCCCGGTTGTACGAGACCAGTTGCGATACTCCCAGCGGGCAGACCCGAATCAGTAGCAACATCTGCCATTGAGCTCTTGTTCAACAATGGATCAACCATGTCACTAGGCGACAGAGCATGAAAAGTTTGCCTTCTGAACGCAGTTGCAGGAGAATGGCCTTTCAAAAAATCTGTTGCCTCAATAGCAGACGATGAAGCCAAAGGATCGACTACCGCCTGAGCAGTGACATTCGATGCCCAAAGTGGATCATTAGTGGCCGTGGCAGGAGTTTCTCCCCCAATTGAACCGACGCCTAAGCTATTAGAGCTGGGGCCCGGTGGTGCAGCAAACACCGAGGCATCGTTCGAGTTGTTGAACATAACGGGTCCATTCGATGTATTGCCTGCCATGCCCAATCCGGACTCTGGCGGAGGGAAAAAACCTGTATGGTGTGGGACAGGCATCATTTGAGAATATGGAATAAACCCCATGCTAAACATCTGAGGATGTGGAAACATATGCGAAGGTGGGATCGAGGAGAAATGGGTATAGCCATCATTTGAGGGCTCAATACTGGCATCTGGAGCAACTCCGGGCCCAGTTTCTTCTAACTCATTCAGATGCAACTGACCCAGTGCAGTATCCAGGGTCCCAGAGACGATGGGATCAACCCCAGTAAAGTCTCCTTTCTTCTCAGAGGGCTCTTCGATAGACATAAAAGTTTCTCAATCAACAATCACCGACTATAATGTACAGAATGAGCGGTGAAAGAGGATAAAAAAGAACAACAACTAGTGTACAGGTTTCAAAAGCTCTTCTTAATAACCGCTTGAAACGATCCTTTGATGTTCTTTGGCTAAAATACAGGTAATAATGTACAGTTTTTGGTGAGTAACTTAATTACACCGTTCGAAAATATTTTCTTTTCGATCGAGATGGAGAATATCGTTCCTTCGTACCCCGTCTGTCTCTTCTCTAAGATGCTCAATTTAAAAAGGTCCACAATAATGATTCACCCGCCTACTCTTGAGACGTGTCAACCTTGATCCATCTTGATCAATCAAAGACTTTGAGGAAAATTTTGAGATTATTCAAGAGTCGTCCACGATGATGCTCGAAGCGTTGGTGAATGGAACGATAAAAGTTTATCAAGTGTACTGAATAACCAGTTGCTCTATCGTTTATTCAGTAGCTGTCACCATCGGCTGTTATCGTTTCTTCTGGATGGGTTAAGTAATATTGTTTCAATCTAGAATTTGAAATTGTACATTAGAAAATATTAGTGTGTGTGCAAGTACATAAGATTAGAACAATGTAATACTAAATATTTTGTGCATTAAGAAATAAAAACAAATTAAAAGTCAATGATGTTTGATGTGCGTGTTGTGTGCAAGGTCTGTGTAAACTTTGAGAAAAGATTGATCTTTTAATCCTAGTCCGATTTAAACGTACCAGTATTGAAAGAAAATTAATACTGCGCGAATGTGTGCTTTGTGTGTGCGACTTATCATGCATTTGGCTACTTT